>NW_027001870.1:0-6968 GCF_036934945.1 Oncorhynchus masou masou
AATCTCTGATAAACTGGGGTTTGATCTGTCCATGTTGCCTCTCTACTGGTGCCGTCACTGATAAAACTAGCATGATGAGGTTCGCATGATCCGTCTCTACTAGGTACCGTCACTGATAAAACCAGCTTGATGAGGTCCATGTTTCTGTCTTTACTCGTGCCGTCTCTGATAAAACTAGCTTGATGAGGTGTTTGTTCCGTCTTTACTAGTACCGTCACTGATAAAACCAGCTTGATGAGGTCCATGTTCTGTCTTTACTCGTGCCGTCACTGATAAAACTAGCTTGATGAGGTGTTTGTTCCGTCTTTACTCGTGCCGTCACTGATTAAACTAGCTTGATGAGGTCAATGATCCGTCTCTATTTGTACCGTCACTGATAAAACCAGCTTGATGAGGTCCATGTTCCGTCTCTACTAGTACCGTCACTGACAAAAACCAGCTTGATGAGGTCAGTGTTCCGTCTCTACTGGTACCGTCACTGATAAAACCTGCTTGATGAGATAAATGTTCCGTCTCTACTGGTGCCGTCACTGTTAAAACTAGCTTGATGAGGTCCTTTTTCCGTCTCAACTGGTGCAGTCACTGATAAAACTAGCTTGATGAGGTCCTTGTTCCGTCTCTACTGGTGCCGTCACTGATAAAACCAGATTGATGAGGTCCTTGTTCCGTCTCAACTGGTGCAGTCACTGATAAAACTAGCTTGATCGAGGTCCATGATCCATCTCTACTGGTGCCGTCACTGATAAAACTAGCTTGATGAGGTCAATGTTCTGTCTCTACTGGTGCCATCACTGATAAAACTAGCTTGATTAGGTCCATGTTGCTGTCTCTACTGGTGCCGTCACTGATAAAACGAGCTTGATGAGGTCCATGTTACGTCTCTACTGGTGCCATCACTGATAAAACCAGTTTGATGAGGTCCATGTTCCGTCTCTACTGGTGCCGTCACTGATAAAACTAGCTTGATGAGGTGTTTGTTACGTCTTTACTAGTACCGTCACTGATAAAACCAGCTTGATGAGGTCCATGTTCTGTCTTTACTCGTGCCGTCACTGATAAAACTAGCTTGATGAGGTGTTTGTTCCGTCTTTACTCGTGCCGTCACTGATTAAACTAGCTTGATGAGGTCCATGATCCGTCTCTATTTGTACCGTCACTGATTAAACCAGCTTGATGAGGTCCATGTTCCGTCTCTACTAGTACCGTCACTGACAAAAACCAGCTTGATGAGGTCAGTGTTCCGTCTCTACTGGTACCGTCACTGATAAAACCTGCTTGATGAGATAAATGTTCCGTCTCTACTGGTGCCGTCACTGTTAAAACTAGCTTGATGAGGTCCTTTTCCGTCTCAACTGGTGCAGTCACTGATAAAACTAGCTTGATGAGGTCCATTGTTCCGTCTCTACTGGTGCCGTCACTGATAAAACCAGATTGATGAGGTCCTTTTTCCGTCTCAACTGGTGCAGTCACTGATAAAACTAGCTTGACGAGGTCCATGATCCATCTCTACTGGTGCCGCTAATGATAAAACTAGCTTGATGAGCTCAATGTTCTGTTTCTACTGGTGCCATCTCTGATAAAACTAGCTTGATTCGGGTCCATGTTGCATCTCTACTGGTGCCGTCACTGATAAAAACAGCTTGATGAGGTCCATGTTCCGTCTCTACTGGTGCCACGGATAAAACCAGATTGATAAGGTCCATGTTCCGTCTACTGGTGCCGTCACTGATAAAACTAGCTTGATGAGGTCCGTTTAACGTCACGGGATAAAAACCAGCGTCTGTCTCTACTGGTGCCATCAGATAAAACTAGCTTCTGATGAGGTCCATGATCTGCCTCTACTGGTACCGGCCACTCGAGAAACCAGCTTGATGAGGTCCATGTTCTGTCTTTACTCGTGCCGTCACTGATAAAACTAGCTTGATGAGGTGTTTGTTCCGTCTTTACTCGTGCCGTCACTGATTAAACTAGCTTGATGAGGTCCATGATCCGTCTCTATTTGTACCGTCACTGATAAAACTAGCTTGATGAGGTCCTTTTTCCGTCTCAACTGGTGCAGTCACTGATAAAACTAGCTTGATGAGGTCCTTGTTCCGTCTCTACTGGTGCCGTCACTGATAAAACTAGCTTGATGAGGTCCATGTTGCCTCTCTACTGGTGCCGTCTACTGATAAAACTAGCATGATGAGGTCGCATGATCCGTCTCTACTAGTACCGTCACTGATAAAACCAGCTTGATGAGGTCCATGTTCCGTCTCTACTGGTACCGTCACTGAGAAAACCAGCTTGATGAGGTCCATGTTCTGTCTTTACTCGTGCCGTCACTGATAAAACTAGCTTGATGAGGTGTTTGTTCCGTCTTTACTCGTGCCGTCACTGATTAAACTAGCTTGATGAGGTCCATGATCCGTCTCTACTAGTACCGTCACTGATTAAACTAGCTTGATGAGGTCCATGATGCGTCTCTACTAGTACCACTGATAAAACCAGCTTGATGAGGTCCATGTTCTGTCTCTAATGGTAACGCTACCGATAAAACTAGCTTGATGAGGTCCATGATCCGTCTACTGCAAGGCCGTCACTGGATTAAACTAGCTTGATGAGGTCCATGTTCTGTTTCTTCTGTTACTGATAAAACTAGCTTGATTCGGACCATGTTGCATCACTACTGGTGCCGTCACTGGATAAAACTAGCTTGATGAGGTCCTTTTTCTGTCTCAACTGGTACCGTCTACTGGTAAAACTAGCTTGATGAGGTCCATGTTCTGTTTCTACAGGTGCCATCTCTGATAAATCCAGTTTTCTGATTCGTACATGTTGCATCTCTACTTGTGCCGTCACTGATAAAACTAGCTTGATGAGGTCCTTGTTCCGTCTCTACTGGTGCCGTCACTGATAAACCAGATTGATGAGTTAATGTCCATGTGCCGTCACTGATAAAAACAGCTTGATGAGGTCCATGTTCCGTCTCTACTGGTGCCGTCACTGTTAAAACTAGCTTGATGAGGTCCATGTTATGTCTGTACTGGTGCCATCTCTGATAAAACTAGCTTGATGATTCGGTCCATGAGGTTAATGCCTCTACTGGTGCTGTCAATGATTAAACTAGCATGATGAGGTCCCATGATCCGTCTCTACTAGTACCGGCCACTGATAAACCAGCTTCATCGAGAAACCAGCTTGATGAGGTCCATGTTCCGTCTTACTCGTGCCGTACTGATAAAACTAGCTTGATGAGGTGTTTGTTCCGTCTTTACTCGTGCCTTCACTGATTAAACTAGCTTGATGAGGTCCATGATCCGACTCTACTTAGTACCGGTCACTGATTAAACTATCTTGATGAGGTCCATGATCCTCTCTACTAGTACCGTCACTGATAAAACTAGTTTGAAGCGTCCATGTTCTGTTTCTAATGGTGCCATCTCTGATAAAACTAGCTTGATTCGTCCATGTTCCATCTCTACTGGTGCCGTCACTGATTAAACTATTTGATGAGGTCCTTTTTCTGTTTCAACTGGTACCTTCACTGAAAAACTAGCTCGATGAGGTCCATGTTCTGTTTCTACAGGTGCCATCTCTGATAAACTAGCTTGATTTGGTACATGTTGCATCTCTACTGGTGCCATCACTGATAAAACTAGCTTGATGAGGTCCTTGTTCTGGCTCTACTGGTGCCGGCCAATGACAAAACCAGATTGATGAGAAGAATGTTCCATCCTCTACTGCAGTTGCTTACTGACAAAAACAGCTTGATGAGGTCCATGTTCGGTATCTTCTGGTGTCATTAATACTGTTAAAACTAGCGTGATGAGGTCCTTTTTCCGTCTCACTGGTGCCGCCACTGTTAAAACTATCTTGATGAGGTGCATGTTACGTGCCTCTACTTAGCCATCACCGATAAAATTAGCTTGATTAGGTCCATTTTCTTTCTCTACTGGTACAGTCACTGATAAAACGAGCTTGATGAGGTCCATCTTATGTCTCTAATGGTGCCATCTCTGATAAAACTAGCTTGATTCGGTCCATGTTGCATCTCTACTGGTGCCGTCACTCATAAAACTAGCTTGATGAGGTCCTTTTTCTGTCACTACTTGTTCCGTCACTGATAAAACTAGCTTGATGTGGTCCATGTTCTGTTTCTACTGGTGCCATCTCTGATAAACTAGCTTCATTCAGTACATGTTGCATCTCTACTGGTGCTGTCACTGATAAAACTAGCTTGATGAGGTCCTTGTTCCATCTCTACTGGTGCCGTCACTGTTAAAACTAGCTTGATGAGGTCCTTTTTCCGTCTCTACTGGTGCCGTCACTGATAAAACCAGATTGATGAGGTCCATGTTCCATCTCTACTGGTGCCATCACTGATAAAAACAGCTTGATGAGGTCCATTTTCCGTCTCTACTGGTGCCGTCACTGATAAAACTAGCTTGATGAGGTCCATGACTGGCCCTTAATGCAGGACAGTCACTGATAAAACCAGCTTGATGAGATAAAATGTTCTGTCTCTACTGGTGCCATTACCGATAAAACTAGCTTGATTAGGTCCATTTTCTTTCTCTACTGGTACAGTCACTGATAAAACGAGCTTGATGAGGTCCATCTTATGTCTCTACTTGTGCCATCTCTGATAAAACTAGTTTGATTCGTCCATGTTGCATCTCTACTGGTGCCGCCACTGATAAACTCCAGTATGATGAGGTCCCATGATCCGCCTTTACTTGTACCGTCACTGTTGAAACCAGCTTGATGAGGTCCATGTTCCGTCTTTACTGGTGCTCGTCACTGATAAAACTAGCTTGATGAGGTGTATGTTCCGTCTTTACTCGTGCCGTCACTGATTAAACTAGCTTGATGAGGTCCATGATTCCATCTCTACTGGTACCGTCACTGATAAAACCAGCATTGATGAGGTCCATGTTGCAGTCTCTACTGAGTACCATCACTGATAAAACCAGCTTGATGAGGTGCCATGTTCGTCTCTACTGGTGCCGTCACTGATAAAACTAGCTTGATGAGGTCCATGATCCGTCCTTAATGGTACAGTCACTGATAAAACCAGCTTGATGAGATAAATGTTCTGTCTCTACTGGTGCCGTCACTGATAAAACTAGCTTGATTAGGTCCATTTTCTTTCTCTACTGGTACAGTCACTGATAAAACGAGCTTGATGAGGTCCATCTTATGTCTCTACTGGTGCCATCTCTGATAAAACTAGTTTGATTCGGTCCATGTTGCATCTCTACTGGTGCCGTCACTGATAAACCTAGCATGATGAGGTCCCATGATCCGTCTCTACTTGTAACGTCACTGTTGAAACCAGCTTGATGAGGTCCATGTTCCGTCTTTACTCGTGCTGTCACTGATAAAACTAGCTTGATGAGGTGTTTGTTCCGTCTTTACTCGTGCCGTCACTGATTAAACTAGCTTGATGAGGTCCATGATCCATCTCTACTAGTAACTGGCTAATGATTAAACTAGCATGAGGTACATGATGCTGCCTCATTTGTGCACCGCTACCGATAAAACCAGCTTGATGAGGTCCATGTTGCGTCTCTAATGGAACCGTCACTGATAAAACTAGCTTGATGAGGTCCATGATCCGTCTTTACTCGTGCCGTTACTGATTAAACTAGCTTGATGAGGTCCATGTTCTGTTTCTACTGGTACCATCTCTGATAAAACTAGCTTGATTAGGACAATGTTGCATCTCTACTAGATTGCACCGTCACTCATAAAACTAGCTTGATGAGGTCCTTCTTCTGTCTCTACTGGTAGTACTGATAAAACTAGCTTGATGAGGTCCATGTTCTGTTTCTACTGGTACCATCTCTGATAAAACTAGCTTGATTCGGACAATGTTGCATCTCTACTGGTGCCGTCACTCATAAAACCAGCTTGATGAGGTCCATGTTCCGTCTCTACTGGTACCGTCACTGAGAAAACCAGCTTGATGAGGTCCATGTTCCCTCTCTACTGGTGCCGTCACTGATAAAACTAGCATGATGAGGTCCATGTTCTGTCTCTACTGGTGCCATCTCTGATAAAACTAGCTTGATTCGGTCCATGTTGCATCTCTATTGGTGCCGTCACTGATCAAACTAGCTTGATTAGGTCCCATGATCTGTCTCTACTGGTGCTGTCACTGATAAAACTAGCTTGATGAGGTTCATGATTCGTCTCTACTAGTACCGTCACTGATTAAACTAGCATGATGAGGTCCATGATGCGTCTCTACTAGTACCGTCACTGATAAAACCAGCTTGATGAGGTCCATGTTCCGTCTCTACTGGTACCGTCACTGAGAAAACCAGCTTGATGAGGTCCATGTTCCCTCTCTACTGGTGCCGTCACTGATAAAACTAGCATGATGAGGTCCATGTTCTGTCTCTACTGGTGCCATCTCTGATAAAACTAGCTTGATTCGGTCCATGTTGCATCTCTACTTGTGCCGTCACTGATAAAACTAGCTTGATGAGGTCCTTGTTCCGTCTCTACTGGTGCCGTCACTGATAAAACCAGATTGATGAGGTTAATGTTCCATCTCTACTGGTGCCGTCACTGATAAAAACATCTTGATGAGGTCCATGTTCCGTCTCTACTGGTGCCGTCACTGTTAAAACTAGCTTGATGAGGTCCATGTTATGTCTGTACTGGTGCCATCTCTGATAAAACTAGCTTGATGAGGTCCTTGTTCCGTCTCTACTGGTGCCGTCACTGATAAAACCAGATTGATGAGGTTACATGTTCCATCTACTGGTGCCGTCACTGATAAAACTAGCTTGATGAGGTCCCATGATCCGTCTCTACTAGTACCGTCACTGATAAAACCAGCTTGATGAGGTCCATGTTCTGTCTCTACTGGTACCGTCACTGAGAAAACCAGCTTGATGAGGTCCATGTTCCGTCTTTACTCGAGCCGTCACTGATAAAACTAGCTTGATGAGGTGTTTGTTCCGTCTTTACTCGTG
>NW_027001871.1:0-6968 GCF_036934945.1 Oncorhynchus masou masou
GAACCAGCCAGGCAACAACCCATAGCCTACTGTGTGCTGTTCCATAGGAAACCAGCCAGGCAACAACCCATAGCCTGCTGTACTGTTCCATAAAGCCAATGGTGCTTCAGCCATAGTCTACTGTACTGTTCCATAAAAGAAACCAGCCAGGCAACAACCCATATCCTACTGTAATGTTCCATAAAGAAACCAGCCAGGCAACAACCCATAGCCTACTGTACTGTTCCATAAAGAAACCAGCCAGGCAAAAACCCATGACCTACTGTACTGTTCCATAAAGAAACAAGCCAGGCAACAACCCATAGCCTACTGTACTGTTCACATAAAGAAACCAGCCAGGCAACAACCCACCTTCTGCCTGTTCCATAAAGAAACCAGCGGGCAACAACCCATAGCTACTGTACTGTTCCATAAAGAAACCAGCCAGGCAACAACCCATAGCCTACTGTACTGTTCCTTAAGAAGTAATGAACAACAGCCCATAACTACTGTACTGTTCCATAAAGAAACCAGCCAGGCAACAACCCAACAACCCATAAAGCAGCCAGGCAACAACCCATAGCCTACTGTACTGTTCCATAAAGAAACCAGCCAGGCAACAACCCATAGCCTACTGTACTGTTCCATAAAGCAGCCAGGCAACAACCCATACCAGTTCCAGAAACCAGCCAACAACCCATAGCCTACTGTACTGTTCCATAAAGAGAAAGCAGCCAGGCAACAACCCATAGCCTACTGTACTGTTCCATAAAGAAACCAGCCAGGCAACAACCCATATCTACTGTACTGTTCCATAAAGAAACCAGCCAGGCAACAACCATAGTCTACTGTACTGTTCCATAAAGAAACCAGCCAGGCAACAACCACCAGCCCTACTCTACTGTTCCATAAAGAAACCAGCCAGGCAGCAACCCATAGTCTACTGTACTGTTCCATAAAGAAACCAGCCAGGCAACAACCCATAGTCTGCTGTAATGTTCCATAAAGAAACCTGTACTGCCAGCCAGTCAACAACCCATATCTACTGTACTGTTCCATAAAGCAACAACCCATAAACCAGCCAGGCAACAACCCATAGTCTACTGTACTGTTATAAAGAAACCAGCCAGGCAACAACCCATAGCCTACTGTACTGTTTAAAGAAACCAACCAGGCAACAACCCATAAACTGCCAGCCAGGCAACAACCCATAGCCTACTGTACTGTTCCATAAAGAAACCAGCCAGGCAACAACCCATAGTCTACTGTACTGTTCCATAAAGAAACCAGCCAGGCAACAACCCATAGCCTACTGTACTGTTCCATAAAGAAACCATAGCCACTGGCAACAACCCATAGCCTACTGTACTGTTCCATAAAAGGAAACCAGCCAGGCAACAACCCATAGCCTACTGTACTGTTCCATAAAGAAACCAGCCAGGCAACAACCCACAGCCTACTGTACTGTTCCATAAAGAAACCAGCCAGGCAACAACCCATAGTCTACTGTACTGTTCCATAAAGAAACCAGCCAGGCAACAACCCATAGCCTACTGTACTGTTCCATAAAGAAAGCAGCCAGGCAACAACCCATAGCCTACTGTACTGTTCCATAAAGAAACCAGCCAGGTAACAACCCAAAGCCTACTGTACTGTTCCATAAAGAAACCAGCCAGGGCAAAACTGTTCCATAGCCTACTGTACTGTTCCATAAAGAAACCAGCCAGGCAACAACCCATAGCCTACTGTACTGTTCATAAAGGCAACAACCCATAGCCTACTGTACTGTTCCATAAAGAAACCAGCCAGGCAACCCATAGCCTACTGTACTGTTCCATAAAGAAAGCAGCCAGGCAACAACCCATAGCCTACTGTACTGTTCCATAAAGAAACCAGCCAGGCAACAACCCATAGCCTACTGTACTGTTCCATAAAGAAACCAGCCAGGCAACAACCCATATCCTACTGTAATGTTCCATAAAGAAACCAGCCAGGCAACAACCCATAGCCTACTGTACTGTTCCATAAAGAAATCAGCCAGGCAACAACCCATATCCTACTGTAATGTTCCATAAAGAAACCAGCCAGGCAACAACCCATAGCCTGCACAACACTGTTCCATAAAGAAACCAGCCAGGCAACAACCCATAGCCTACTGTACTGTTCCATGAAAGCAAGCCAGGCAACAACCCATAGCCTACTGTACTGTTCCATAAAACCAGCCAGGCAACAACCCATAGCCTACTGTACTGTTCCATAAAGAAACTTAGCCAGGCAACAACCCATAGCCTACTGTACTGTTCCATAAAGAAAGCTTTTCTTGCTGTTCCATAAAGAAACCGCAGCCAGGCAACAACCCATAGCCTACTGTACTGTTCCATAAAGAAACCAGCCAGGCAACAACCCATAGCCTACTGTACTGTTCCATAAAGAAAGCAGCCAGGCAGCAACCCATAGCCTACTGTACTGTTCCATAAAGAAACCAGCCAGGCAACAACCCATAGTCTACTGTACTGTTCCATAAAGAAACCAGCCAGGCAACAACCCATAGCCTACTGTACTGTTCCATAAAGAAACCAGCCAGGCAACAACCCATAGTCTACTGTACTGTTCCATAAAGAAACCAGCCAGGCAACAACCCATAGTCTACTGTACTGTTCCATAAAGAAACCAGCCAGGCAACAACCCATAGTCTACTGTACTGTTCCATAAAGAAACCAGCCAGGCAACAACCCATAGTCTACTGTACTGTTCCATAAAGAAACCAGCCAGGCAACAACCCATAGCCTACTGTACTGTTCCATAAAGAAACCAGCCAGGCAACAACCCATAGCCTACTGTACTGTTCCATAAAGAAACCAGCCAGGCAACAACCCATAGCCTACTGTACTGTTCCATAAAGAAACCAGCCAGGCAACAACCCATAGCCTACTGTACTGTTCCATAAAGAAACCAGCCAGGCAACAACCCATAGTCTACTGTACTGTTCCATAAAGAAACCAGCCAGGCAACAACCCATAGTCTACTGTACTGTTCCATAAAGAAACCAGCCAGGCAACAACCCATAGCCTACTGTACTGTTCCATAAAGAAACCAGCCAGGCAACAACCCATAGTCTACTGTACTGTTCCATAAAGAAACCAGCCAGGCAACAACCCATAGCCTACTGTACTGTTCCATAAAGAAACCAGCCAGGCAACAACCCATAGTCTACTGTACTGTTCCATAAAGAAACCAGCCAGGCAACAACCCATAGTCTACTGTACTGTTCCATAAAGAAACCAGCCAGGCAACAACCCATAGCCTACTGTACTGTTCCATAAAGAAACCAGCCAGGCAACAACCCATAGCCTACTGTACTGTTCCATAAAGAAACCAGCCAGGCAACAACCCATAGCCTACTGTACTGTTCCATAAAGAAACCAGCCAGGCAACAACCCATAGCCTACTGTACTGTTCCATAAAGAAACCAGCCAGGCAACAACCCATAGTCTACTGTACTGTTCCATAAAGAAACCAGCCAGGCAACAACCCATAGTCTACTGTACTGTTCCATAAAGAAACCAGCCAGGCAACAACCCATAGCCTACTGTACTGTTCCATAAAGAAACCAGCCAGGCAACAACCCATAGCCTACTGTACTGTTCCATAAAGAAACCAGCCAGGCAACAACCCATAGTCTACTGTACTGTTCCATAAAGAAACCAGCCAGGCAACAACCCATAGCCTACTGTACTGTTCCATAAAGAAACCAGCCAGGCAACAACCCATAGCCTACTGTACTGTTCCATAAAGAAACCAGCCAGGCAACAACCCATAGTCTACTGTACTGTTCCATAAAGAAACCAGCCAGGCAACAACCCATAGCCTACTGTACTGTTCGATAAAGAAACCAGCCAGGCAACAACCCATAGCCTACTGTACTGTTCCATAAAGAAACCAGCCAGGCAACAACCCATAGCCTACTGTACTGTTCCATAAAGAAACCAGCCGGAAATGGTACCATGAATGACATAGGCCATCGTTCAAACAAAGATGCCTCCCTGGCCACCAGTGCATATTTCCAAATTATGTTTGCATATAATGAGAATAAAATCTCACAACTATATTGTTTTTATTTCGTCCATCATTTAAATGTTTGATATTTTATATTCTGAGCTAAAAATCTGATTATTTATTAGTAGCCATAATTTATAAATGGCACCATACAAGGTTCCCTAGGGTTCTGATCAAAGACCCCTATAAAAGGTTCTATATAGAACTGTTAAGCGTTCCATATATGAAGCAAGCGATATAACCCCTTTTGGTTCTATATGTAACCTTTTTTTCTAAGAGGGTAGTTGGTACAGGCTCCATACCAGCCCTCACTTCTCCCTCTGTAACTTAATTGCTCTAATCATTCCCTGTAATTGCCATAGCTTTCTCAGACTGACAGGGTTTTATAGAGGTGTAATGAACAGGTATGCCCTGATAGCAGCTCCATGTTGTTGTGATTAAATGGAGAGCTATTTCACTGTAGCACAATATGTCTGACTGAGACACATGCAGATAGTTTCCATTTTCCAAAACAAAGTCGGGAAACTGGTGTTGCATAACACAAAAGACCCCAACAGAGGAAGAGAAATATTTCCCTGCTCGCACTGACTTTACTGGTTACTACTTTATCGAGGGAAAATAGACTTGCTATGACTGTGGTATGTGATGCGCTGGACAAGAGTGTCTGCTAAATGATTAAAATGTAAAAAAAACAATGAGACTACATGCCTATATAAGGCTCACATCACACACCTCCCCATCCAAAGCACCTGGGAAATAGAATGGATCTATATGGCAAAGTTGTGTGACTTTATATTTCCCCCTCATTTCCCCACCCATTTCTCAATGACTCAATTGACATCCAAATGACCCAGCATGCTATGCAGTTTGTGTAGGAGATGGTTACCATGCTAGTTCATGGGTTATGTTTTGGCGTGCTGTGGGATCGAATCCTGGGTCCGACATGGTAGAGATGGATTGGATTAATATTGTATATGCATGAATACAAATCTACAACAGTATTTCACTACAATCATGCCTTTTTTATGCCAATACAGTGGATAGTACACAACTAAAGGCAAACAAGGAGGTTATATTGATTTTAACCATGGTCTAAATGAAAAGGCCACAAGTAGGTTATGAAATGAAAAATGGCCTCTTCCTAGGAAATAAACCAATCACGTAACTAGCTTTGGTTGCCCACTTTTCATAAATCACTTCAAACATGCATGGCATTTGATTAAAATCCATCAGTAATGAGCAGTGTGTGTGTGTGCGTGTGTGTGTGCGTGTGTGCGTGTGTGCGTGTGTGTGTGCGTGTGTGTGTCTCAAATTTTCCAAAGCCTGCTCTTTTGGACGCTCCTCATTAGTGAATATGAATGCATCCAGAAAGGGAAGCGAGGGAAAAATGAGGGAAAGACAGGAGGAAAAATGTAAAAGGAATCTGGGAAGAGCTTTTTAAAGGGCCCATTTCATCAGAATCGTTATATTTTGCGGTCCACTGAGGCTCGTAACTGGTGGGCTATGAAGAGAGACATGCCGCAGTGGGGCTTAATTTAAAACCAGAAAGGTCACTGCGCTGAAAGGTCTTTGGCTCAGCCAAAAATCTAAAATGAGGAGGAAAAAAGGAGAGAGAGAGGTGGAGGGAAGGTGGAGCAGCCTGAGAGAGAGAGAGAGAGATAGAGAGGTGGAGGAGGGGAAGGTGGAGCAGCCTGAGAGAGAGAGAGAGGTGGAGGAGGAAGGTGGAGGCAGCCTGAGAGAGAGAGAGAGAGAGGTGGGAGGGGAAGGTGGAGCAGCCTGAGAGAGAGAGGTGGAGGAGGGGAAGGTGGAGCAGCCTGAGAGAGAGAGAGAGAGAGAGAGAGAGAGAGAGGTGGAGGAGGGGGAAGGTGGAGCAGCCTGAGAGAGGTGGAGGAGGGGAAGGTGGAGCAGCCTGAGAGGAGAGAGAGAGAGAGAGAGAGAGAGAGAGAGAGAGAGAGAGAGAGAGAGAGGTGGAGGAGGGGAAGGTGGAGCAGCCTGAGAGAGAGAGAGAGAGAGAGAGAGAGGGGCGAAAGAGAGAGAGAGGGTGAAGCAGCCTGAGAGAGAGAGAGAGGTGGAGGAGGGGAAGGTGGGGCAGCCTGAGAGAGAGAGAGAGAGCGAGAGAGAGAGAGAGAGGTGAAGCAGCCTGAGAGAGAGAGATGGAGGAGGGGAAGGTGGGGCAGCCTGAGAGAGAGAGAGCGAGAGAGAGAGAGAGAGAGAGAGAGAGAGAGAGAGAGAGAGAGAGAGAGAGAGAGAGAGAGAGAGAGGGGGGGGTGAAGGAGAGGAAGGTGAAGCAGCCTGAGAGAGAGAGAGAGAGAGAGAGAGAGAGAGAGAGAGCGAGAGAGAGAGAGAGAGGTGAAGCAGCCTGAGAGAGAGAGAGAGAGAGAGAGAGAGAGAGCGAGAGAGAGAGAGAGAGGTGAAGCAGCCTGAGAGAGAGGTGGAGGAGGGGAAGGTGGAGCAGCCTGAGAGAGAGAGAGGTGGAGGAGGGGAAGGTGGAGCAGCCTGAGAGAGAGAGAGAGGTGGAGGAGGGGAAGAGTGGAGCAGCCTGAGAGAGAGAGAGAGAGAGAGAGAGAGAGAGAGGTGGAGGAGGGGAAGGTGGAGCAGCCTGAGAGAGAGAGAGAGGTGGAGGAGGGGAAGGTGGAGCAGCCTGAGAGAGAGAGGTGGAGGAGGGGAAGGTGGAGCAGCCTGAGAGAGAGAGAGAGCGAGAGAGAGAGAGAGAGAGAGAGAGAGAGAGAGCGAGAGAGAGAGGAGAGAAGGTGAAGCAGCCTGAGAGAGAGAGAGAGAGAGAGAGAGAGAGCGAGAGAGAGAGAGAGAGTGAAGCAGCCTGAGAGAGAGGTGGGAGGAGGGGAAGGTGGGGCAGCCTGAGAGAGAGAGAGCGAGAGAGAGAGAGAGAGAGAGAGAGAGAGAGAGAGAGAGAGAGTGAGAGAGAGAGAGAGAGA
>NW_027001872.1:0-6968 GCF_036934945.1 Oncorhynchus masou masou
CAAGTTTCATGTCCATGTCCTGGTTCAACCCGAATCCTAACCCTAGCTTCATGTCCACATCCTGGTTCAACCCTTAATCCCACCTTCATGTCCACGTCCTGGTTCAACCCTAATCCTAACCCGAGCTTCAGGGTCCACATCCCGGTTCAACTCTAACCCTAATTTAATGTCCACATCCTGGTTCAACCCTAATCCTACCTTCATGTCAACATCCAGGTTCAATCCCAATCCTAACCCTAGCTTCTTATCCACATCCTGGTTCAACCCTAACCCTACCTTCATGTCCACATCCTGGTTCAACACTAATCCTAACCCTAGCTTCATGTAGACATCCTGGTTCAACCCTAATTCTACCTCCATGTCCACATCCTGGTTCAAACCTAATCCTAAACCGAGCTTCATGTCCACATCCTGGCTCAACCCTAATCCTACCTTCATGTCCACATCCTGGTTCAACCCTAATCCTGCCTTCATGTCCACATCCTGGTTCAACCCTAATCCTGCCTTCATGTCCACATCCTGGTTCAATCATAGCTTCATGTCCACATCCTGGTTCAACCCTAATCCTACCTACATGTCCACATCCTGGTTCAAACCTAATCCTAAATCTAGCTTCATGTCCACATCCTGGTTCAACCCTAATCCTACCTTCATGTCCACATCATTTAACATTTACATTTAAGTCATTTAGCAGACGCTCTTATCCAGAGCGACTTACAAATTGGTGAATTCACCTTCTGACATCCAGTGGAACAGCCACTTTACAATAGTGCATCTGAGAAGGATTACTTTATCCTATCCTAGGTATTCCTTGAAGAGGTGGGGTTTCAGGTGTCTCCGGAAGGTGGTGATTGACTCCGCTGTCCTGGCGTCGTGAGGGAGTTTGTTCCACCATTGGGGGGCCAGAGCAGCGAACAGTTTTGACTGGGCTGAGCGGGAAGTGTACTTCCTCAGTGGTAGGGAGGCGAGCAGGCCAGAGGTGGATGAACGCAGTGCCCTTGTTTGGGTGTAGGGCCTGATCAGAGCCTGGAGGTACTGCGGTGCCGTTCCCCTCACAGCTCCGTAGGCAAGCACCATGGTCTTGTAGCGGATGCGAGCTTCAACTGGAAGCCAGTGGAGAGAGCGGAGGAGCGGGGTGACGTGAGAGAACTTGGGAAGGTTGAACACCAGACGGGCTGCGGCGTTCTGGATGAGTTGTAGGGGTTTAATGGCACAGGCAGGGAGCCCAGCCAACAGCGAGTTGCAGTAATCCAGACGGGAGATGACAAGTGCCTGGATTAGGACCTGCGCCGCTTCCTGTGTGAGGCAGGGTCGTACTCTGCGGATGTTGTAGAGCATGAACCTACAGGAACGGGCCACCGCCATGATGTTAGTTGAGAACGACAGGGTGCTGTCCAGGATCACGCCAAGGTTCTTAGCGCTCTGGGAGGAGGACACAATGGAGTTGTCAACCGTGATGGCGAGATCATGGAACGGGCAGTCCTTCCCCAGGAGGAAGAGCAGCTCCGTCCTTGCCGAGGTTCAGCTTGAGGTGGTGATCCGTCATCCACACTGATATGTCTGCCAGACACATCCTGGTTCAACCCTAATCCTACCTTCATGTCCACATCCTGGTTAAATCATAGCTTCAGGTCCACATCATGGTTAAACCCTAATCCCTACCCTGGCATCATGTCCACATCCTGGTTCAACCTTAACCCTAGCTTCATGTCCACATCCTGGTTCAACCTTAAACCTAGCTTCATGTCCATATCCTGGTTCAACCCTAATCCTAAACCTAGATTCATGTCCACATCCTAGTTCAACCCTTATCCCACCTTCATGTCCACATCCTGGTTCAATCCTAATCCTACCACCATGTCCACATCCTGGTTCAATCCCAATCCTAAACCTAGCTTCATGTCCACATCCTGGTTCAACCTTAATCCTTACCCAAGCTTCATGTCCACATCCTGGTTCAATCCTAATCCCACCTTCCATGTCCACATCCTGGTTCAATCCCAATCCTAAACCTAGCTTCATGTCCACATCCTGGTTCAACCTTAATCCTTACCCAAGCTTCATGTCCACATCCTGGTTCAATCCCAATCCTAACCCTCGCTTCAGGTCCACATCCTGTTTCAACCCTAATCCTAACCTGAGCTTCATGTCCACATGCTGGTACAACCCTAACCCTAGCTTCAGATCCACATCCTGGTTCATTCCCAATCCTAACCCTGGCTTCATGTAGACATCCTGGTTCAACCCTAATCCTACCTCCATGTCCACATCCTCGTTCAAACCTAATCCTTAACCTACCTTCATGTCCACATCCTGGTTCAACACTAATCCTAACCCTAGCTTCATGTAGACATCCTGGTTCAACCCTAATTCTACCTCCATGTCCACATCCTGGTTCAAACCTAATCCTAAACCGAGCTTCATGTCCACATCCTGGCTCAACCCTAAACCTACCTTCATGTCCACATCCTGGTTCAACCCTAATCCTGCCTTCATGTCCACATCCTGGTTCAACCCTAATCCTGCCTTCATGTCCACATCCTGGTTCAATCAAAGCTTCATGTCCACATCCTGGTTCAACCCTAATCCTACCTACATGTCCACATCCTGGTTCAAACCTAATCCTAAATCTAGCTTCATGTCCACATCCTGGTTCAACCCTAATCCTAAATTCATGTCCACATCCTGGTTCAGTCCCAATCCTAACCCAAGCTTCATGTCCACATCCTGGTTCAACCCTAACCCTAGCTTCAGGTCCACATCCTGGTTCATTCCGAATCCTAACCCTGGCTTCATGTAGACATCCTGGTTCAACCCTAATCCTACCTCCATGTCCACATCCTGGTTCAAACCTAATCCTAAACCGAGCTTCATGTCCAAATCCTGGCTCAACCCTAATCCTACCTTCTTGTCCACATCCTGGTTCAACCCTAATCCTACCTTCATGTCCACATCCTGGTTCAATCATAGCTTCATGTCCACATCCGGGTTCAACCCTAATCCTACCTCCATGTCCACATCCTGGTTCAAACCTAATCCTAAACCTAGCTTCATGTCCACATCCTGGCTCAACCCTAATCCTACCTTCATGTCCACATCCTGGTTCAACCCTAATCCTACCTTCATGTCCACATCCTGGTTCAATCATAACTTCAGGTCCACATCATGGTTAAACCCTAATCACTACCCTGGCATCATGTCCACATCCTGGTTCAACCTTAACCCTAGCTTCATGTCCACATCCTGGTTCAACCTTAAACCTAGCTTCATGTCCATATCCTGGTTCAACCCTAATCCTAAACCTAGATTCATGTCCACATCCTAGTTCAACCCTTATCCCACCTTCATGTCCACATCCTGGTTCAATCCTAATCCTACCTCCATGTCCACATCCTGGTTCAATCCCAATCCTAAACCTAGCTTCATGTCCACATCCTGGTTCAACCTTAATCCTTACCCAAGCTTCATGTCCACATCCTGGTTCAATCCTAATCCTACCTCCATGTCCACATCCTGGTTCAATCCCAATCCTAAACCTAGCTTCATGTCCACACCCTGGTTCAACCTTAATCCTACCCAAGCTTCATGTCCACATCCTGGTTCAATCCCAATCCTAACCCTCAGCTTCAGGTCCACATCCTGTTTCAACCCTAATCCTAACCTGAGCTTCATGTCCACATGCCGGTACAACCCTAACCCTAGCTTCAGATCCACATCCTGGTTCATTCCCAATCCCTAACCCTGGCTTCATGTAGACATCCTGGTTCAACCCTAATCCTATCTCCATGTCCACATCCTCGCTCAACCTAGCTTCATGTCCACATCCTGGTTCAACCCTAATCCTACCTTAATGTCCACATCCTGGTTCAATCCCAATCCTAACCCTATTTTATTGTCCACATCCCGGTTAAACCATAACCCAAGCTTCATGTCCACATCCCGGTTCAACCCTAATCCTACCTTCATTTCAACATCCAGGTTCAATCCCAATCCTAACCTTTGCTTCTTATCCACATCCTGTTTCAACCCTAACCCTACCTTCATGTCCACATCCTGGTTCAACACTAATCCTAACCCTAGCTTCATGTCCACATCCCAGTTCAACCCTAACCCTAGCTTCAGGTCCACACCTTGGTTCAACCCTAATCCTACCTTCATGTCCACGTCCCTGGGTCAACCTAATCCTAATCCTACCTTCATGTCCACATCCTGGTTCAACCCTAATCCGAAGCCTAGCTTCATGTCCACATCCTGGTTCAACCCTAATCCTACCTTCATGTCCACATCCAGGTTCAATCCCAATCCTAACCCGAGCTTCTTGTCCACGTCCTGGTTCAACCCTAATCCGAACCCTAGCTTCATGTCCACATCCTGGTTCGACTCCTAATCCTACCTTCATGTCCACATCCAGGATCAATCCCAATCCTAACCCGAGCTTCATGTAGACATCATGGTTCAACGCTAATCCTACCTTCATGTCCACATCCTGGTTCAAACCTAATCTTAACCCTAACTTCATGACCACATCCTGGTTCAGCCTAATTCTAATCCTACCTTCATGTCTCACATCCTGGATTAATCCTAATCCTAACCCTAGCTTTATATCTACATCCTGGTTCAACCCTAATCCTACCTTCATGTCCACATCCTGGTTCAATGCTAATCCTAACCCTAGCTTCATGTCCACATCCTGGTTCAACTCTAACTCCTAGCTCCATGTCCACATCCTGGTTCAACCCTAATCCTAACCCTAGCTTCATGTCCACTCTGTTTCAACCTTAACTCTAGCTTCATGTCCACATCTTGTTTCAATCCCAATCCCAATCGCAGCCTGTCCACATCCTGGTTAAACCCTAATCCTAACCCTGGCATCATGTCCACATCCTGGTTCAACCTTAACCCTACCTTCATGTCCACATCCTGGTTCAATGCTAATCCTAACCCTAGCTTCATGTCCACATCCCTGGTTCAACTCTAACCCTAGCTCATGTCCACATCCTGGTTCAACCCTAATCTAACCTAGCTTCATGTCCACATCCTGTTTCAACCTTAACCTAGCTTCATGTCCACATCTTGTTTCAATCCCAATCCCAATCGCAGTTTTCCGGTCCACATCCTGGTTAAACCCTAATCCTAACCCTGGCATCATGTCCACATCCTGGTTCAACCTAACCCTAGCTTCATGTCCACATCATGGTTCAACCTTAACCCTAGCTTCATGTCCTCATCCTCGCTCAACCCTAACCCTAGCTTCATGTCCACATCCTGGTTCATTTCTAATCCTAATCCAAGCTTCATGTAGACATCCTGTTCAACCCGAATCCTAACTTCATGTCCACATCCTGTTCAACCTTAATCATTTCCAGCTTCATGTCCATATCCTGGTTCAACCCTAATCCTACCTTCATGTCCACATCCTAGTTCAGTCCTAATCCTAAACCGAGCTTCATGTCCACATCCTCGTTCAACCCTTATCCTACCTTCATGTCCACATCCTGGTTCAATTCTAGCTTCATGTCCACATCCTGGTTCAACCCTAATCCTACCTTCATGTTCACATCCTGGTTCAGTCCCAATCTAACTAGCTTCATGTCCACATCCTGGTTCAATAATCCTAACCCTAGCTTCCTTGTCATCTGGTTCAACCATAACCTAGCTTCATGTCCACATCCCTGGACAATTCCCAGTAACCCTGGCTTCATGTAGACATCCTGGTTCCAACCCTATTCCTTCCTCCATGTCAACATCCTGGTTCAAACCTAATCCTAAACCTAGCTTCATGTCCACATCCTGGCTCCTTTAATCCTACCTTCATGTCATCCTGATTCAACTAATCCCTACCTTTGTGTCCACATCCTGGTTCAATCATAGCTTGTTTCCACATCCTGGTTCAACCCCTAATCCTACCTCCATGTGTCCACATCCTTGTTCAAACCTAATCCCTAAACCCAGCTTCATGTCCACATCCTGGTTCAACCTTAACCCTAGCTTCATGTCCACATCCTGGTTCAACCTTAAACCTACCTTCATGTCCACATCCTTGTTCAATCCCAATCCTAACCCTAGCTTCATGTCCACATCCTGGTTCAACCCTAATCCTACCTTCATGTCCACATCCTGGTTCAACCCTAATCCTACCTTCATGTCCACATCCTGGTTCAATCATAGCTTCAAGTCCACATCCTGGTTAAACCCTAATCCTAACCCTGGCATCATGTCCACATCCTGGTTCAACCTTAAACCTAGCTTCATGTCCATATCCTGGTTCAACCCTAATCCTAACCCTCGCTTCATGTCCACATCCTGGTTCAACCATAACCCTAGCTTCATGTCCACATCCTGGTTCAACCCTAACCCTAACTTCATTTCCATGTCCTGGTTCAACCCTAGCTTCATGTCCACATTCTGGTTCAACCCTAGCTTCATGTCCACATTCTGGTTCAACCCTAAACCTAGCTTCATGTCCACATCCTAGTTCAATCGTTACGTTCATTTACACATCCACTAGTTTAACCTTAGTCCTAGCTCCGTCCTGGTTCAACCTAATCCTAGCTTCATGTCCACCTCCTGGTTCCACTTCCTAGCTTCATGTCCACATCCTGGTTCAACCCTAATCCTACCTTCATGTCCACATCCTGGTTCAATCCCAATCCTAACCCTAGCTTCATGTCCACATCCTGGTTCAACCCTAATCCTAGCTTCATGTCCACATCCTGGTTCAACCTTTAAATCCTACCTTCATGTCCACATCCTTGTTCAATCCCTAATCCTAACCCTAGCTTCATGTCCACATCCTGGTTCAACCCTAATCCTAACCCTAGCTTCATGTCCACATCGTGGTTCAACCCTAATCCTACCTTCATGTCCACATCCTGGTTCAAACCCTAATCGTAATCCTACCTTCATGTCCACATCCTGGTTCAACCCTAATCCTAACCCTACCTTCATGTCCACATCCTGGTTCAACC
>NW_027001873.1:0-6966 GCF_036934945.1 Oncorhynchus masou masou
TATGCAAGGACACATTTTCCATCTTGTTTATTCTCTGTAGATCTTCCAAGGTCTTGGTCCAGACACACAGGCCATCAGACCAGTCATACACACACACACACACACACACACACACACACACACACACACACACACACACACACACACACACACACACACACACACACACACACACACACACACACACACACACACACACACACACACACACACACTCACACACACACAGAGATCATGAGACCAGTCATGCACACACATGCACACACAGTTAATCTCATGAATTCCCAGTGCCAGGCATCGATGTACTGTAAGAGAGAACTTACATGGCATTACTGGCTGTAGTTGCAGAGAGAGCAGTGGTGGACACCACACCACATTTGGCACATTTCAGAGTCAACCCTGTATGGGGGCTCGTTCATCGGTCTGTGGGACAACAAACAACAAAACAACAGGAAATAGTGTTTAGTGTTTAGTGAAGAAGTAGCACTATGTCGAGCATAGCATTCCTTCTGTTCTCTCATACACCATGTGGACACTAGTGATGATAGTAGTGAAGAAGCAGCACTATGTCTAGCATAGCATTCCTTCTGTTCTCTCATACAACATGTGGACACTAGTGATGATAGTAGTGAAGAAGCAGCACTATGTCTAGCATAGCATTCCTTCTGTTCTCTCATACAACATGTGGACACTAGTGATGATAGTAGTGAAGAAGCAGCACTACACCATCCCAACGTTCTCTATCATATTAGCAGAATCTAGGGCCAATGTGTCTGTGTTTTTAACCCTTGTGTGGTGTTCATGCTATTCACCCAATGTTCACGGGTCTGATGGACACAACATTTTGTGTTTTTAAAACAATACAGCTATAACAATTTATGTAAAAAATACTTAATACTTAATACTTAGATGTTGACTAATATCAATTACGAGCAATATAGACAGCATACATGGGTAGCCTAGTGGTTAGTGCGTTGGACTAGTAACTGGAAGGTTGCAAGTTCAAACCCCTGAGCTGACAAGGTACACATCTGTTGTTCTGCCCCTGAACAGGCAGTCAACCCACTGTTCCTAGGCCGTCATTGAAATTAAGAATTTGTTCTTAACCTCTTACATCTATGGGGCGCTATTTCATTTTTGGATGAAAAACGTTCCCGTTTTAAACAAGATATTTTGTCACAAAAAGATGCTCGACTATGCATATAATTGCTACCGTTCGAAAGAAAACACTCTGACGTGTCCAGAAATACAAAGATCTTCTCTGTGCGTGCCCTATAACGTGAGCTTCAGGCAAAACCAAGATGAGATGGCATCCAGGAAATGACAAGGATTTTTGAGGCTCTGTTTTCCATGGTCTCCTTATATGGCTGTGAACGCGAGAGGAGTAAGTCTGCCCTTTCTGTCGTTTCCCCAAGGTGTCTGCAGCATTGTGACGTATTTGTAGGCAGATCATTGGAAGATTGACCATAACAGACCACATTTACCACGTGTCCGCCCGGTGTCCTGCGCCGAAATTGGTGCGCAAAGTCACCTGCCAGTATTTTTCCATACGATACAGAGAGTAAAGCAAGCTTCCACGAACTGCATGTCAATGAAGAGATATGTGAAAAAACACCTTGAGGACTGATTCCAAACAACGTTTGCCATGTTTCGGTCGATATTATGTAGTTAATCCGGAAAAAGTTTTACGTTGTAGGTGACTGCATTTTCGGTTCGTTTCGGTAGCCAGACGCAATGTAGAAAACGGAACGATTTCTCCTACACACAGACGCTTTCAGGAAACACTGCGCATTTGGTATGTGACTGAGAGTCTCCTCATTGAAAACATCAGAAGCTCTTCAAAGGTAAATGATTTTATTTATTTGGTTATCTGGTTTTTGTGAAAATGTTGCGTGCTACATGCTACACAAAATGCTATGCTAGCTTTGCATACTCTTACACAAATTAGTCAATTTCTATGGTTCAAAAGCATATTTTGAAAATCTGAGATGACAGTGTTGTTAAGAAAAGGCTAAGCTTGAGAGCAGAAGCATTATTTTCATTTTATTTGCGATTTTCAGAAATCGTTAACGTTGCGTTATGCTAATGAGCCTGAGGCTTTAGTCACAAACCCGGATCCGGGTTGGGGAGTTTCAAGAAGTTAAACTGACTTGCCTAGTTAAATAAAGGTAAAATAAAAATATTTGCCATTTATCTATACAAAAATTAGATTTTTATAAACAAAAATCAATTATAATCAAGACATGGGTGGAATAAATCATGTTTATCTTGAAGAAATATAAATGAAACAATGTTTTCATCACAATTGATGTTTATTGCTTTGAACTGAACACATTGGAAGGACAAATTTTCCTACAGTATTTTATGGAAATTATAAATGAGCCCCATTGAACACAAATGAAGGCCGGTCTGCACACCACATGAGGGACAGAGTTTTACTGTGTGTTTTGCAAATGTATTCCTTGCACTTGATTCATATGTACTGTGTCTTCCTGTCCTTCTTGTCCACACACATCGCAGTGCTTCTTCTTGTTGCTACTGGCTGCAATCTAGAATGATCAGTTCAGGAATTTGACTAACATCTCACTCACATATTTATTTACAGCAGGCCAATGTAGGAGAGTCAGACACACACACATGCAACAACACTCACACTTACTTCCGGTACTGGAGTTGTTGGTTCTGTGGGTCGGGCAGATGGGGCACCAGCATCCTCTTCCTGAATCCTCCTCATGATGGCTGCAGAAGCTGGGGTCCTTGGGATATGTTGTCTCCTCTGGATTTGGGGTCTTACCAGTGCCTTGCCCAGCTCCTCGAGAAAGAGCCGTCTCCTCTTGATTTGGGGTCTTACCAGTGCCTTGCCCAGCTCTTCGAGAAAGAGCCGTCTCCTCTGGATTTGGGGTCTTACCAGTGCCTTGCCCAGCTCCTCGAGAAAGAGCCGTCTCCTCTTGATTTGGGGTCTTACCAGTGCCTTGCCCAGCTCCTCGAGAAAGAGCCGTCTCCTCTGGATTTGGGGTCTTACCAGTGCCTTGCCCAGCTCCTCGAGAAAGAGCCGTCTCCTCTGGATTTGGGGTCTTACCAGTGCCTTGCCCAGCTCCTCGAGAAAGAGCCGTCGCCTCTTGATTTGGGGTCTTACCAGTCCCTTGCTCAGCTCCTCGAGAAAGAGCCGTCTCCTCTGGATTTGGGGTTTTACCAGTGCCTTGCCCAGCTCCTCGAGAAAGAGCCGTCTCCTCTTGATTTGGGGTCTTACCAGTGCCTTGCCCAGCTCTTCGAGAAAGAGCCGTCTCCTCTGATTTGGGGTCTTACCAGTGCCTTGCCCAGCTCCTCGAGAAAGAGCCATCTCCTCTTGATTTGGGGTCTTACCAGTGCCTTGCCCAGCTCCTCGAGAAAGAGCCGTCTCCTCTTGATTTGGGGTCTTACCAGTGCCTTGCCCAGCTCCTCGAGAAAGAGCCGTCTCCTCTTGATTTGGGGTCTTACCAGTGCCTTGCCCAGCTCCTCGAGAAAGAGCCGTCTCCTCTGGATTTGGGGTCTTACCAGTGCCTTGCCCAGCTCCTTGAGAAAGAGCCGTCTCCTCTTGATTTGGGGTCTTACCAGTGCCTTGCCCAGCTCCTCGAGAAAGAGCCGTCTCCTCTTGATTTGGGGTCTTACCAGTGCCTTGCCCAGCTCCTCGAGAAAGAGCCGTCTCCTCTGGAGCTTCCCTCTGTTCCAGTCTGGGTTCAACGCCATCCAGTTGACAAACGTGTTGTACGTCCAAGATGTTAAAAGAATATCACAAGTGGCCAGCAGGGGTTCTTCTGCTGCAGCTGTAGCCAGTCACCAGCTTGTCTTGTCCACCCCTCCTTGTAGCGTTGTAATCCATTATCATTTCTGGTTTATGATGTTCCTGGTCACATATTCTCCCATCCCTATGCAGCGTACTCATGACTACCACATTTGTGCCTTTCTTTGACACGTAGGACACTAGGGACGTGTCGGCCGTGAACCACAAACTTAAAGGGATTTGATAGGCCTTTTCCATGCATTCAGCAGCTGAGGTGGGAGCTCTGTTCCTACCATTGTCAGCTTCCTCTTGAGGAGCTCCTGTCCCAGCTTGTGCAAAGTAAAAAAGTTATTGCATGTGATGTTGTGGCCACGGAGTCACTGTGTCACGTCCAGGACAACCCGCATCCCTTGGTTCTTCTCAGGGCTCCCCCAGGACAACCCGCATCCCTTGGTTCTTCTCAGGGCTCCCCAGGACAACCCGCATCCCTTGGTTCTTCTCCAGGGGCTCGCTCAGGACAACCCGCATCCCTTGGTTCTTCTCAGGGGCTCCTCCAGGACAAACCGCATCCCTTGGTTCTTCTCAGGGGCTCCTCCAGGACAACCCGCATCCCTTGGTTCTTCTCAGGGGCTCCCAGGACAACCTGCATCCCTTGGCTCTTCTCAGGGGCTCCCCAGGACAACCTGCATCCCTTGGCTCTTCTCAGGGGCTCCCCAGGACAACCCGCATCCTTGGTTCTTCTCAGGGGCTCCTCCAAGACAACCCACATCCCTTGGTTCTTCTCAGGGGCTCCTCCAAGACAACCCACATCCCTTGGTTCTTCTCAGGGGCTCCCCCAGGACAACCCCGCATCCCTTGGTTCTTCTCAGGGGCTCCTCCAAGACAACCCACATCCCTTGGTTCTTCTCAGGGGCTCCCCAGGACAACCCTCATCCCTTGGTTCTTCTCAGGGGCTTCCCAGGACAACCCACATCCCTTGGTTCTTCTCAGAGGCTCCTCCATTTGACTTCACCATTTACACTGGCAAGTTCCACACATATGAAGAAGCAGCATCACAGGCAGCCCAGATCTTGATTCTATATTTTGCAGGTTTAGACGGTATGTACTGCCTGAAGGGGCAGCGACCCCTAAATGGCATAAGCTGCTCATCAACAGTAACGTTGGGCCCGGGGTTGTAAAACAGGGGAAGGCGGTCCACCCACTTGTCACACACTGACCTGATTGCAGCTAGCTTGTCTTTCTACACTGACCTGATTGCAGCTAGCTTGTCTCTCTACACTGACCTGAATGCAGCTAGCTTGTCTCTCTACACTGACCTGATTGCAGCTCGCTTGTCTCTCTACACTGACCTGATTGCAGCTAGCTTGTCTCTCTACACTGACCTGAATGCAGCTAGCTTGTCTCTCTGCCGCCGAGCTGGTCTGGTGTCTCGGTTATTGAAACGGATAATCCTGTAAATAATGTGGAAGTTTTACAGAGACATTGTTGCACAGAAAAGTTCTCTGCCTGTTTCTGCATCCCCACGGGGATTCTGTGGATTCTCCATTGGATCTGAAAACACCAGCAAGGATAAGAACCCCCTAATTAAAAATGAATAAATAAAAACACCTTCCCTCTAAATTAGTACAGTCCAGAATGATTTTCTGGATGGTGTCTGGGATGAACAGTTCAAAAGAAGATTATGTCCTGCACATGAGAAACCTCCATCCGCGTCGGTCCTGGTTGTATCTTTATCACATTGGCAGTCATGAGGGGTGGTCCTGGTTGTATCTTTATCACATTGGCAGTCATGAGGGTGGTCCTGGTTGTATCTTTATCACATTGGCAGCCATGAGGGATAGTCCTGGGTGTATCTTTATCACATTGGCAGCCATGAGGGGTGGTCTGGTTGTATCTTTATCACATTGGCAGCCATGAGGAGTGGTCCTGGTTGTATCTTTATCACATTGGCAGCCATGAGGGTGGTCCATTCCTTGGACAAGAAGACAATTCAATTTCACCATTTTTTGACATCCATATTTCTCCTCCTGTAGGTTGCTGACGGACTGGTCCTGGGGCTGGTTGGCTGCTGACGGACTGGTCCTGGGGCTGGTTGGCTGCTGACAGGACTGGTCCTGGGTATGGTTGGCTGCTGACGGGCTGGTCCTGGGTATGGTTGGCTGCTGGCGGACTGGTCCTGGGTATGGTTGGCTGCTGACGGACTGGTCCTGGGTATGGTTGGCTGCTGACGGACTGGTCCTGGGTAAGGTTGGCTGCTGATGGACTGGTCCTGGGTATGGTTGGCTGCTGATGGGCTGGTCCTGGGTATGGTTGGCTGCTGATGGGCTGGTCCTTGGGCTGGTTTCTGAAGGGCTGGTCCTGGTCCTGGTTGCTGACGGGCTGGTCCTGGTCCTGGTTGCTGATGGGCTGGTCCTGGGGCTGGTTGCTGACAGGCTGGTCCTGGGGCTGGTTGGTTGCTGAAGGGCTGGTCCTGGGGCTGGCTGGTTGCTGAAGGGCTGGTCCTGGGGCTGGTTGCTGACGGGCTGGTCCTGGGGCTGGTTGCTGGCCGGGCTGGTCCTGGGGCTGGTTGGCTGATGGGCTGGTCCTGGGGCTGGTTGCTGAAGGGCTGGTCCTGGGGCTGGTACGCTGATGGACGGACTGGTCCTGGGTATGGTTGGCTGCTGACGGACTGGTCCTGGGTATGGTTGGCTGCTGACAGACTGGTCCTGGGTATGGTTGGCTGCTGACGGGCTGGTCCTGGGTATGGTTGGCTGCTGTGGACTGGTCCTGGGTATGGTTGGCTGCTGACGGACTGGTCCTGGGTATGGTTGGCTGCTGACGGACTGGTCCTGGGCATGGTTGGCTGCTGACGGACTGGTCCCTGGGTATGGTTTGGCTGCTGATGGACTGGTCCCTGGGTATGGTTGGCTGCTGATGGGCTGGTCCTTGGGCTGGTTGCTGATGGGCTGGTCCTTGGGTTGGTTACTGAAGGAGGCTGAGTCCTTGGGCTGGTTGCTGATGGGCTGGTCCTTGGAGGCTGGTTGGTTGCTGAAGGGCTAGTCCTGGGGCTGGTTGCCTGACAGGCTGGTCCTGGTTGCTGATGGGCTGGTCCTGGGGCTGGTTGCTGATGGGCTGGTCCTGGGGCTGTTTGCCTGATGGGCTGGTCCTGGGGCTGTTTGCTGATGGGCTGGTCCTGGGGCTGGTAGCTGATGGGCTGGTTCTGGGGC
>NW_027001874.1:0-6965 GCF_036934945.1 Oncorhynchus masou masou
ACTGCAATAGCATCGAATAGTCCCCGCGGAGCAGTAACTGTTCAGGGAAGTCAGGAACCAATACACACAGTCAGTCAGGAAAGTTAAGGCCAGCTTCTTCAGGCAGAAATTTGCATCCTGTAGCTCCAACTCCAAAGTTCTGGGACACTGTGAAGTCCATGGAGAACAAGAGCACCTCCTCCCAGCTGCCCACTGCACTGAGGCTAGGTAACACGGTCACCACCGATAAATCAATGATTATCGAAAACTTCAACAAGCATTTCTCAACGGCTGGCCATGCCTTCCCCTGGCTACTCCAACCTCGGCCAACAGCTCCACCCCCGCAGCTACTCTGCCAAGCCTCCAGGTTCTCTTACCCAAATCCATAGTAGCATGTTCTGAAAGAGCTGCAAAACCTGGACCCATAAAATCAGCTGGGCTTGACAATCTGACCCCTCTATTTCTGGAAAACCATCCGCCGCCATTTTCGCAACCCCTATTACCAGCCTGTTCAACCTCTCTTTTCATATCGTCTGAGATCCCCAAGGATTGGAAAGCTGCCGCAGTCATCCCCTTTCAAAGGGGGAGACACCCTGACCCAAACTGTTACAGACCTATATCCATCCTGCCCTGCCCATCTAAGGTCTTCGAAAGCCAAGTCAACAAACAGGTCACTGGACCATCTCGAATCCTTCACCGTACCTTCTCCGCTGTGCAATCTGGCTTCCGAGTCGGTCACGGGTGCACCTCAGCCACGCTCAAGGTACTAAACGATATCATAACCACCATCGATAAAGACAATACTGTGCAGCCTTTCACTGACCTTGCCAAGGCTTTCGACTCTGTCAATCACCACATATTCTTATCGGCAAACTCAGTAACCTCGGTTTTTCTGAGACTGCCTTGCCTGGTTCACCAACTACTTTGCAGACAGAGTTCAGTGTGTCAAATCGAGGGCATGTTGTCCGTTCCTCTGGCAGTCTCTATGGGGGGTGCCAGGGTTCAATTCCCCGGGCCGACTTTTTCTCTGTATATCAATGATGTTGCTCTTGCTGCGGGCGAGCTCCCTGATCCACTCCCAGACGACACCATTCTGTATACTTCCGGCCCGTCGTTGGACACTGTGCTATCTAACCTCCAAATGAGCTTCAATGCCATACAACACTCCTTCCGTGGCCTCCAACTGCTCTTAAACGCTAGTAAAACCAAATGCATGCTTTTCAACCGTTCGCTGCCTGCACCACACGCCGACTAGCATCACCTCACCCTGGATGGTTCCACCTTTGAATATGTGGACATCTATAAGTACCTAGGTGTCTGGCTAGACTGTAAACTTCCTTCCAGACCATATCAACATCTCCAATCTAAAGTCAAATCTAGAGTCGGCTTTCTATTCGCAACAAAGCCTCCTTCACTCACGCCAAACTACCCTAGTAAAACTGACTATCCTACCAATCCGACTGCGATGTCATCTACAAAATAGCTTCCAACACTCTACTCAGCAATCTGGATGCAGTTTATCACAGTGCCATCTGTTTTGTCACTAAAGCACCTTTATACCACCCACCACTGCGACCTGTATGCTCTAGTCGCAGACCCACTGGCTCCAGGTCATCTACAAGTCCATGCTTAGTAAAGCTCCGCCTTATCTCAGTTCACTGGTCACGATGGCAACACCCACCCGTAGCACGCACCCAGCAGGTGTATCTCACTGATCCTCCCTAATGCCAACACCTCATTTGGCCGCCTTTCGTTCCAGTTCTCTGCTGCCTGTGACTGGAACGAATTGCAAAATCGCTGAAGCTGATACTTTTATCTCCCTCACCAACTTCAAACATCTGCTATCTGAGCAGCTAACCGATCGCTGCAGCTGTACATAGTCTATCGGTAAATAGCCTACCAATTTTACCTACCTCATCCCCATACTGTTTTTATTTATTTACTTTTCTGCTCTCTTTGCACACCAATATCTCTACCTGTACATGACTATCTAATCATTTATCACTCCAGTGTTAATCTGCAAAATTGTAATTATTCGCCTACCTCCTCATGCCTTTTGCACACAATGTATATATACTTTTTCTACTGTGTTATTGACTTGTTAATTGTTTACCCATGTGTAACTCTGTGTTGTCTGTTCACACTGCTGTGCTTTATCTTGGCCAGGTCGCAGTTGCAAATGAGAACTTGTTCTCAACTAGCCTACCTGGTTAAATAAAGGTGAAAAAAAAGAAAAGAAAAACATTTTTTTGTGTGTTTTATTTGGGATGTTTGTGCCACACCCTGTTAGCAAACTCCACCCCATGAACTCTCACTACCAAATCTCCACCCCATGAACTCACTACCAAATCTCCACCCCAGGAACTCTCACTACCAAAACTTCTCCTCAGGAATTCTCAATACCAAATGTGTCTTTGTTTCTTCTCCCGTCAGTGGCTTATGACTGCACCTGGTGATGACACACACAAGCATTGCTAACACATACACGTATGCACTTATCCCCATTTTTGTTCTTCTTGTTTTTCTGGTTTGTTTTTCGTTTGTTAATACTTTAGACTATGCTGTCTTGCCTCATGGTGGATTACACGGTTTTGTGTGGTGAGCAAAATAGCATGGCCTCTGCGGCGTGAAACCTACAACTACTACCTACAACTGTTTATTTATGAATAGTGTCAATGTAGCAACTCATGCTTCTTTAGCTTTGAAACCTTTCACTTGCACCGTCGGTACCCTGTTCACAAAATTGGATAGCTCCTACAGACAGTGAGTCACGTGGCCGTGGCTTGCTATTTAAAGCAGGCAGACGGACATCGAGGCATTCAGTTACCGTTCGATTGAACATTAGAATGGGAAAAACAGTGACCTAAGCGACTTTGAGCGTGGTATGATGGTCAGTACCAGGCACGCCATCTCAGAAACGGCCTCCATCCTGGGCTTTCGCGCACGACTGTGTCTAGGGTTTACAGAGAATGGTGCGACAAACAGAAATTATCCAGTCGGCGGCAGTCCTGGGGCGAAAACAGCTCGTTGATGAGAGGTTGAAGGAGAATGAGAGGTTGAAGAAAAATTGTGCAAGATAACAGGCGAGCCACAAACACACAAATAACGGCTCAGTACAACAGTGGAACGCACGACTCGTCAGTTCCTTGTCACGGATGAGCTAGAAGCAGCAGACGACACAACGGGTTCCACTCCTATCAGCAAAAACAAGGAAAAAACGACTCCATTGGGAATGCGATCACCAACACTGGAGAATTGGAGTGGAAAGCATTGCCTGGTCCGATGAATCTCGGTTCTTGTTGCGTCAAGCTGATGGCAGACTTAGGATTTGGTGAAAACCATGATTGACCCATCCTACCTTGTGTCAATGGTACAGGCTGGTGGCTGTGGTGTACTGCTGTCCAATCTGCAGAAACTGTGTGATGCCATCATGTCAGCACCCAATTTGTTCAATCCACGCCTCCGAAGAATTCAGGTTGCTCCTGATGCTAAGGAGAGTCCGACCCGGTACTAGATGGGTGTACCTAATAAACTGTTCGGTGAGTGTAGTTGTGTATTATCAGTTATTTCACTAGGGGGAGCTGTATGTTTGTTTATGATACTGTATTATGCCCTTCTCAATGCAACCACAGAGTACAACTATATGAACCTGCAGCATCCAGACAAAATAAGTCACAATCGATTTTCTAAGGACTTTCTAAGGCCCAATTTCACCAAAACAATCAACAATTTCAAATACAACTCACACTGATATTTTATTTAAGATATTTAGTTTGCGTTATACATTCAAAGCATATATTACTATTGAAGGTATAGATGACGATATGACATTCAGTAACTCACATTTTTACCACAGACTAAATATAAAAAATTGCACAACAGTTGGACCCTTTCAAAGGGTGTAAGTGCTATAACACATCAGTCAGTTTGACTGAAAAAGTACCACTAAAACAGTGAAATATGACATTGATCCTTAGTGAAAGGGATGTTCCTGCAGGATCGCTACACAAAAGGTAAATGTTATTATGAATAATAACATGTATGATAATTCTGCTAACAAATTGGCAAATTAAGTTCTAAATTTGACCTCACAACCTCAATATTGTTTGTACAATATTGTACAAAAAAGTTGAATATTCTTATACTGAAGGACTAATGAACCTTGATCCACCTATGACTTGACCACCAGGCAATTTGACAGCATCTTTGGTTGTACAGTTGTATGATCTTAATTTGATCACTTTGTTTTTTTGCAAAAAAATAGTTTGTTTCCAAGACAAATAATCCAAACTAGATATATAAGGTAGTTACAACATTTCTAGCAGAGTAATAACAACTATTGTTACTGTTTTTCAATTGCAGGTCAGTGTGTGAAAGGTAAAGATGATATCACGTGCCAGAAGTCTTTCATCATGCACAGCTGGAGTGCTGTACAACTTGTTAGGTCCGATGGCTAAACCCACGATAACAGGTTTTGAAGTGTTTCGCATTTACGCTTGGCCATAATGGCCGTAGGATGGAGTAGATTAGGATTTTTGATTAATGTACAAAAACAGGGTGATCAAATTAAGATCGTACAACCGAAGATGCTGTCAAATTGCCTGCTGCCATTCACTGACATATTGGATTTTTAAGCATAATAGGCCATTGCCATGAGCAACTACATAAATCTATATTTCAATATGTTTAAAACTTTGTCATTACAGTATTTCAAATAAAATGTTTAGTCAAAAGTGCCATTGATGGAACAGAACACCATACAACTATAGATTGGAACAAATAAACATCCTCTCACATTTTTTACATACTAGGCTCATCAAAACAAAACCATAAGTGTCTAATGCATGTCAAAAGCTGTCACCACTTGTTTTGAAAAATGCATTTTCCTCAAAATACCACAATTGTCTGAGCTTGAACTTTACCCTACTTCTCGCACTGCCACTGCTTGTGCCACTGCTTGTACTGCCACTGCTTGTGCCACTGCTTGTACTGCCACTGCTTGTTTCCAGCTGTGCTAACATACTTGCAAAAGGGTTTACTAATGATCAATTATCCTTTTAAAATTATCAACTTGGATTGGCCAACACCACGTGCCATTGGAACACAGGAGTGATGGTTGCTGATAATGGGCCTCTGTATGCCTACAGTATGTAGATATTCCATTAAAGGTCAGCCGTTTCCAGCTACAATAGTCATTTGCAACATTAACAATGTCTACACTGTATTTCTGTTCAATTTTATGTTATTTTAATGGACTTTTTTTTTTTAAACAAAGACATTTCTAAGTGACCCGAACTTTTGAATGGTAGTGTACATTAACATTGTTTTGGTTTTAAGGGATCATTCACTATCTTAAAAACAAAAAGTTGCACAAGTTGTTATGCAGCTGAAGAATAGAAGATTGTAGATATACCATTACTATATACACACCATTCCATGAAGCATATGTTTACACTTGATTACTTCACGGAGTGTTGTGGGAGAATTGGGATTTCTGCTAGAACCATACAGCTGTTATTTTCAATGCATGGGCTAAAAGTATTTTCGCCTCCATCATATTGACCCTTTACCCAGATTCCAAATGTATAGCATCTGTATTCTGCATGTTTTTTCTTTGCTTTCCATAGGCCTTATATCAACTGTATCGTGGATGATCTACTCTAGTCTTTTCAATGTAGAATCCATTTTGTGAATTAGCAAATGTCACAAAAATGTCATGAGCCATGAGATACATGGACTTCCACAAGTCAATGTACACCCCAAATAAAATGTAGATGTGATAGGAAATGCCTCATACCTCAATAATGGATTAAACTGGAATTGTCGTACTTCTAAAAGATACGCATCACGAGAGAAATGTCTGCTGGAACAAACGTTGTAATCATCTTGGCTATACACATGTTTTCCAAGTCTTGCTCAGTTAATCAAATAGATCATTTTCCCATAATGTTGAAACTGTTGGATTTCTGTGGGATGACATCAAATACTTCCTAGTTTCTGCTCTACTTCAGTCACTTTAACCCATTCACCAATTACCTCAGTGCATTCAACTTTAGTTCTGCTGGCACAGTCCAGACATCTATTTTCTAGGTAAAGTTAATTGATTTATGGTCCTTCCCCACTACTCATTGTCTGGTTGGCCAAGCGTGTGCATGCAACTGTCTGAGACCAGCCACCTGGACCGCTGATGAAACTGTGGGTTTGCACAATCAAAGAATCTCTGCACAAACTGTCAAAAACTGTTTTGGTGCCCTGGCTACCACACTGTGAATCGCTCGCAGCAAACCCGTGCACATTACATGCCCTTATCCAGAGCAATTAGGGTTAAGTACCTTGCTCAAGGGCACATCAACAGATATTTCACTTAGTCGGCTCAGTGATTCAAACCAGCAGCGTTTCAGTTACTGGCCCAACGCTCTTCGCCTAGGCTACCTGGCAAACACAGGCACAGATACTGTGTGTGACGGTGTGACGAATCTTACTTGTTCGCTCATCTCAATATCTGCTGCTCGTTGCAATGTCATTTCACTGAGCCGAAATGAAAAAATATTTGTACAAATTTCAGGGGTCTATTTGTGATATTTATTATTCTACTTTTCAATATCAAATAATACATTTACATTGACATCTAGCACAATGAAATGCATTTTAGAGCACATGATGAGGTTTCAAATGTCATCAAGATTAAGTTTGTGCCACATATAGATCAAGAGTTATGATGTCTTGCAATGCTCCTGAGGGCCAACATGTAATTAATGTGCCAACTTTGATGAATTATTTCTCAAATATGCTTTTAGATACAGAGTATATCGTTGACATTTGTATCAACAATCCTTCCTCCAAAGGAACATTCTATGGATAATATTTTGTGACAATCCAAAAAATGGCGGTCCTTTTTGTTCTAGTTTTTGAGGAATCACCCTATCCGCCATGGTCATTTCAACCGGGGGTCACCCTCTGACCTGAGAAAGCCAAAACACCCATAC
>NW_027001875.1:0-6964 GCF_036934945.1 Oncorhynchus masou masou
GAAGAGTAGCCACTGCCTTGGCAGGAACTAATGGGGATCCTTAATAAACGCCAGGAAGAGTCGCTGCTGCCTTGGCAGGAACTAATGGGGATCCATGGTAAAACCCCAGGAAGAGTAGCTGCTGCCATGGCAGTACCTACTGGGGATCCATAATAAACCCCAGGAAGAGTAGCTGCTGCCTTGGCAGGAACTAATGGGGATCCATAATAAACCCCAGGAAGAGTAGCTGCTGCCTTGGCAGGAACTAATGGGGATCCATAATAAACCCCAGGAAGAGTAGCCGCTGCCTTGCCAGGAACTCATGGGGATCCATAATAAACCCCAGGAAGAGTAGCCGCTGCCTTGGCAGGAACTAATGGGGATCCATAATAAACCCCAGGAAGAGTAGCTGCTGCCTTGGCAGGAACTAATGGGGATCCATAATAAACCCCAGAAAGAGTAGCTGCTGCCTTGGCAGGAACTAATGGGGATCCAGCCATAAACACGCAGGAAGAGTAGCTGCTGCCTTGGCAGGAACTAATGGGGATCCATAATAAACCCCAGGAAGAGTAGCTGCTGCCTTGGCAGTACCTACTGGGGATCCATAATAAACCCCAGAAAGAGTAGCTGCTGCCTTGGCAGGAACTAATGGGGATCCACAATAAACCCCAGGAAGAGTAGCTGCTGCCTTGGCAGGAACTAATGGGGATCCATAATAAACCCCAGGAAGAGTAGCTGCTGCCTTGGCAGTACCTACTGGGGATCCATAATAAACCCCAGGAAGAGTAGCTGCTGCCTTGGCAGGAACTAATGGGGATCCATAATAAACCCCAGGAAGAGTCGCTGCTGCCTTGGCAGGAACTAATGGGAATCCACAATAAACCCCAGGAAGAGTAGCTGCAGCCTTGGCAGGAACTAATAGGGATCCATAATAAACCCCAGGAAGAGTCGCTGCTGCCTTGGCAGGAACTAATGGGGATCCATAATAAACCCCAGGAAGAGTAGCTGCTGCCTTGGCAGGAACTAATGGGGATCCATAATAAACCCCAGGAAGAGTAGCCGCTGCCTTGGCAGGAACTAATGGGGATCCATAATAAACCCCAGGAAGAGTAGCTGCTGCCTTGGCAGGAACTAATGGGGATCCATAATAAACCCCAGGAAGAGTAGCTGCTGCCTTGGCAGGAACTAATGGGGATCCATAATAAACCCCAGAAAGAGTAGCTGCTGCCTTGGCAGGAACTAATGGGGATCCATAATAAATCCCAGGAAGAGTAGCCGCTGCCTTGGCAGGAACTAATGGGGATCCATAATAAACCCCAGGAAGAGTAGCTGCTGCCTTGGCAGGAACTAATGGGGATCCACAATAAACCCCAGGAAGAGTAGCTGCTGCCTTGGCAGGAACTAATGGGGATCCATAATAAACCCCAGGAAGAGTAGCTGCTGCCTTGGCAGTACCTACTGGGGATCCATAATAAACCCCAGGAAGAGTAGCTGCTGCCTTGGCAGGAACTAATGGGGATCCATAATAAACCCCAGGAAGAGTAGCTGCTGCCTTGGCAGGAACTAATGGGGATCCACAATAAACCCCAGGAAGAGTAGCTGCTGCCTTGGCAGGAACTAATAGGGATCCATAATAAACCCCAGGAAGAGTAGCTGCTGCCTTGGTAGGAACTAATAGGGATCCATAATAAACCCCAGGAAGAGTAGCCGCTGCCTTGGTAGGAACTAATGGGGATCCATAATAAACCCCAGGAAGAGTAGCTGCTGCCTTGGCAGTAGCTAATAGGGATCCATAATAAACCCAGGAAGAGTAGCTGCTGCCTTGGTAGGAACTAATAGGGATCCATAATAAACCCCAGGAAGAGTAGCCGCTGCCTTGGTAGGAACTAATGGGGATCCATAATAAACCCCAGGAAGAGTAGCTGCTGCCTTGGTAGGAACTAATGGGGATCCATAATAAACCCCAGGAAGAGTAGCTGCTGCCTTGGCAGTAGCTAATAGAGATCCATAATAAACCCCAGGAAGAGTAGCTGCTGCCTTGGCAGTAGCTAATAGGGATCCATAATAAACCCCAGGAAGAGTAGCTGCTGCCTTGGTAGGAACTAATGGGGATCCATAATAAAGACAAATACATCAACGTGAGTGGTTACTTCCAGGGAGGGTGCTTCCATAACTTCATTAGGGAGTTTGAAAGAACCCTGCATCATGTCCCCTAGTGTGCGTCACAAATGGCACCCTATTCCCTATTTAGTGCATCACTTTTGTGCACTATGAAGGGTACAGTGTGTCATTTGGGATGCATATTGTGTGGAATAACCCTCTGTTGCTGCATCCTACATATCCCTGTCTCTTAAAGGCTAAACACACACACACACACACACACACACACACACACACACACACACACACACACACACACAAACACACACACACACACACACACACACACACACACACACACACACACACACACACACACACACACACGGCTATCCTATGGCCCCTCATTAATGATTGCTGGGTGTCATTCTCCTGAATCTATAGCCGTAGAAACAACATCACTATTTCATTGGGGATTGATTTGATTGTCCTTTCCGTGGGCCATTATTTAGGCGGAGACCATGAAAGGATCTGCATTCAATTTAGGGAGAAGGACTACAAAGAAGATTAAAATGCATCCCACTGACCCTACATAGTGCACTACTTTGACAAGTGCTCAAAGGACCCTGGCTCCAAAAGTCGGCACTATATAGAGAATAGGGATGTCATTTGGGACGCATATTAATCTTTATGGTCCTTCTCCCTTAACTGGGATGCAAGATCCTTTTTCATGGTCTCCATGCCAACGAAGCAGAGTCTGAGTTTACCATCTCGGATGAAAAGGTTCAAGATAAAAGGCATCATATTGGATGAAACTGCAGCAAGGGTGAAAAGGTGTGCTGGAAACGCATGCAGTCTGACTTAAAAACAACAGCTCGTCCATATACTAAAAACTAGTGCATGACTATAAAGGGAATAGGCGCCATTTGTTTTAGGATCAGCTTTAATACTGCCAATCGACTGTGGCTTCTATCAATGTAATTGTCTGCATCATTTCCAATCCTCTTTTTATAAATATATATATATTATTTTATATTTTTATATATATCCTACATTTATATATATATATATATATATATATATATATATTTTATAAATATATATATTATTTTACATTTTTATATATATACTGCATTATTTTCCCCTAACCCTACCACCCCTTCTCTAATTGGAGTAGACTAATGGACAACAACACTTAGGCTATTACAGTACTTCCAGCGTATACAAGACACAGTATATTTTACATTAGTTATCTTTTTTTTTTTTTTTTTTAGTCCCACGATGCTCTTTTTCACAATCTATACTGTAGTTCAGTTTCATCTCTAGACATCACCCATTCCATTATGGAGTGATCATCAGCATCATCATTATCGCTAAACCCTATTTCTCACACCTCTCCAATCAATAAAGCCTTGAGTTTGCAGCTCAGACATTTTGTAGACATAGACATAGGCCTAAAACGCTCATTCCAAACAACCACCATCTCCTTCCAACAAAACAAAAAACTGAAGAATCTCTTTTAGATCTGGGAGAAAATGACATATTTTCCTGAATGCCAATATGAGTACTGGATGCAAGGCATCTCCAGATAGGTAGCTAACTCAGGGCCCCTACAACTGTTGTAGGCATCTGGTCCTGATAGGTAGCTAACTCAGGGCCCCTACAACTGTTGTAGGCATCTGGTCCTGATAGGTAGCTAACTCAGGGCCCCTACAACTGTTGTAAGCATCTGGTCCAGATAGGTAGCTAACTCAGGGCCCCAACAACTGTTGTAGGCATCTGGTCCAGATAGGTAGCTAACTCAGGGCCCCTACAACTGTTGTAGGCATCTGGTCCAGATAGGTAGCTAACTCAGGGCCCCTACAACTGTTGTAGGCATCTGGTCCAGATAGGTAGCTAACTCAGGGCCCCTACAACTGTTGTAGGCATCTGGTCCAGATAGGTAGCTAACTCAGGGCCCCTACAACTGTTGTAGGCATCTGGTCCAGATAGGTAGCTAACTCAGGGCCCCTACAACTGTTGTAGGCATCTGGTCCAGATAGGTAGCTAACTCAGGGCCCCTACAACTGTTGTAGGCATCTGGTCCAGATATAGGTAGCTAACTCAGGGCCCCTACAACTGTTGTAGGCATCTGGTCCAGATAGGTAGCTAACTCAGGGCCCCTACAACTGTATTAGGCATCTGGTCCTGATAGGTAGCTAACTCAGGGCCCCTACAACTGTATTAGGCATCTGGTCCTGATAGGTAGCTAACTCAGGGCCCCTACAACTGTATTAGGCATCTGGTCCTGATAGGTAGCTAACTCAGGGCCCCTACAACTGTATTAGGCATCTGGTCCAGATAGGTAGATAACTCAGGGCCCCTACAACTGTTGTAGGCATCTGGTCCAGATAGGTAGCTAACTCAGGGCCCCTACAACTGTATTAGGCATCTGGTCCAGATATAGGTAGCTAACTCAGGGCCCCTACAACTGTATTAGGCATCTGGTCCAGATAGGTAGCTAACTCAGGGCCCCTACAACTGTATTAGGCATCTGGTCCAGATAGGTAGCTAACTCAGGGCCCCTACAACTGTATTAGGCATCTGGTCCAGATATAGGTAGCTAACTCAGGGCCCCTACAACTATACTAGGCATCTGGTCCAGATATAGGTAGCTAACTCAGGGCCCCTACAACTGTATTAGGCATCTGGTCCAGATAGGTAGCTAACTCAGGGCCCCTACAACTGTATTAGGCATCTGGTCCAGATAGGTAGCTAACTCAGGGCCCCTACAACTGTATTAGGCATCTGGTCCAGATATAGGTAGCTAACTCAGGGCCCCTACAACTGTATTAGGCATCTGGTCCAGATAGGTAGCTAACTCAGGGCCCCTACAACTGTTGTAGGCATCTGGTCCAAATAGGTAGCTAACTCAGGGCCCCTACAACTGTATTAGGCATCTGGTCCAGATAGGTAGATAACTCAGGGCCCCTACAACTATACTAGGCATCTGGTCCAGATATAGGTAGCTAACTCAGGGCCCCTACAACTGTATTAGGCATCTGGTCCAGATATAGGTAGCTAACTCAGGGCCCCTACAACTATACTAGGCATCTGGTCCAGATAGGTATCTAACCCTACGGGGGCAACCAGCCAGTACTTTGCCATCATCTGAAGTACAATAGCTTGTGGGATTTAGATAAAGAGACATGGAGATGATCTGTCAGTGATCTGGTTGTAACAGATCCAGTTCCTGTGTGGCTCAGTTATAGCATAGTGCTAGAAACACCAGGGTTATGAGTTCGATTCCCACTTAAACATATGTACTCACTGTTCTGTAAATCGATTTGGATACAAGCATCTGCTAAATGTAATATTTTATATATATTAATATAAAACATAGAAGGTATCAATGACTCAGAACATAAACCTTGAGTCATTTGGTCTGATGTAGCCTGTCCACTAGAAATTACAACAGAGGTAGGTCAAATATTTACAGTACTTGGAAACCAGAGGTAGGTAACATATTTACAGTACTCATTAGAAAACACTGAGGTAGGTAACATATTTACAGTACTCATTAGAAAACACTGAGGTAGGTAACATATTTACAGTACTCCTCATTAGAATACACAGAGAGACAGCTAGACTGAATAACACCCAGGCTTCACAGTTGTCAAAATATCCCCTGAATCCGTAAAGGGGCCATATTTTGACGACGTGCAGAAACACACCCTATAAATAGCTTGTGAACACAGCACTGGATAACCTGAGCTCCAGATATACACAGACAGAGAACGGAACAATCTGTCCATCACCCTATAGTTATTGCCTCATTGGTTGTTTTAACATCAACTCCTCCCTCAGAGGAAAACATTGACATGATGAAGCAGAATAATCTTTGCTCTCTCTGATAGTAATAATGGTTCCTATGGGTAAGTGTTTTTTGTGGTTTACCAAGCTTGTGGCTAAAACATTGATAGACCTTGTGAAATATACACCAATAATGTCAAACGTGGCACTAACAAAATGCAATTCACAGTTTTAGACCCAAATGGGCTAATGTGGGCCACCCTGTCACACAGACCAGCCTATCAATCAGCCTGTAAACATGTCTGCTGTCAGCATGTGTATCTCTGTTGTTTATCTGGGGTTACAAATCTAAGTCAAAGCTTTTAACTGACAATACATTTTTTGTTTGTTGTTGGTAAATTCTTATTTACAATGACTGGTGTACCTGGCCAAACCCGGATGTCACTGGCCCAATTGTGCACCGCCCTAATCATAGCCAGATGTTATACAGCCTGGATTCAAACCAGGGACTCTTGAACTGAGATGCAGGGCCTTAGATCGCTGCGCCACTAGGGAGCCTAATAATGTAAACATTAAAATCATTTGGAAGTCTTTGTTGCATACAGTAATAACATCACAGTGTTGACATAAAAACTCAAGAGTTCCAATACAGTGAGTATCAGTAGAGTGGTTAAACAGTGAGTATCAGTAGAGTGGTTAAACAACAGTGAGTATCAGTAGAGTGGTTAAACAACAGTGAGTATCAGTAGAGTGGTTAAACAACAGTGAGTATCAGTAGAGTGGCTAAACAACAGTGAGTATCAGTAGAGTGGTTAAACAACAGTGAGTATCAGTAGAGTGGTTAAACAACAGTTAGTATCAGTAGAGTGGTTAAACAGTGAGTATCAGTAGAGTGGTTAAACAGTGAGTATCAGTAGAGTGGTTAAACAGTGAGTATCAGTAGAGTGGTTAAACAACAGTGAGTATCAGTAGAGTGGTTAAACAACAGTTAGTATCAGTAGAGTGGTTAAACAAAAGTGAGTATCAGTAGAGTGGTTAAACAGTGAGTATCAGTAGAGTGGTTAAACAGTGAGTATCAGTAGAGTGGTTAAAC
>NW_027001876.1:5000-6964 GCF_036934945.1 Oncorhynchus masou masou
GTCCCTCATTATAAATACACACACACACACACACACACACACACACACACACACACACACACACACACACACACACACACACACACACACACACACACACACACACACACACACACACACACACACACACACACACACACACACACACACACACACACACACACACTGACTTTAGTTCTGTATTACAAAGGCCCCAGCTATAGAACAATAACAAGGTGCTTCAGATCAGCTGACATTCCATCTAATTGAATAAGTGAAGGACTTTGTCCCTTTTAGAGGAAGATGGAGTGGGATAAGTGGAGGAGGACAGAGGATGTCTGAGAAAGAGAGGGAGTATGGAGGAAAGGGAGAGAGAGGTTAGGAGAGACAGAGACTGTCTGAGAAAGAAAGAGAGTGGGGAGGAGATGGGGCTAGAGAAAGAGGTTAGGAGAGAGAGAGAAGGACCATGCTGTCACTCTGTTCTATTGTTTGTCCTGACTGTAATGATATAGCTGAGACTACCTGAGGAGAGAGAGAATGAGAAATAGGAGGGGAGGAGGGAGTGGAAGAGGGGTAGACAAAGGAGGAAAGTGGGCAGACAGGAGGGGACAGGCTGGTGGCAGAGGGGAGACGGGGCAGTGGTGTAAGGGGATGGTTGAAGAGGGCGGGGGGGAGAGGTGCCTGAAGAGGGCTGTGGGGTTAGGCGGGAGGGGCAGGCTAGACATGCCGAGGGCATAGTGACAGACAGAGACATCAGCGCCACAGGTAACTTCCACAAAGCTGTGAACGATCTGAGAGACAAGGCAAGAAGGGCCTTCTATGCCATCAAAAGGAACATAAATTTCAACATACCAATTAGGATTTGGCTAAAATACTTGAATCAGTCATAGAGCCCATTGCCTTTATGGTTGTGAGGTCTGAGGTCAGCTCACCAACCAAGACTTCACAAAATGGGACAAACACCAAATTGAGACTCACGCAGAATTCTGCAAAAATATCCTCAGTGTACAACGTAGAACACCAAATAATGCATGCAGAGCAGCAGAATTAAAGAAATACCCACCCCTAATTATCAAAATCCAGAAAAGAGCAGTTAAATTCTACTACCACCCTAAAGACGAGTCCCAAACCTTCCACAACAAAGCCATCACCTACAGAGAGATGAACCTGGAGAAGAGTCCCTAAGCAAGCTGGTCCTGGGGCTCTGTTCACAAACACACCCTACAGAGCCCCATGACAGCAGCACAATTGACCCAGCAAATCATGAGAAAACAAAAAGATAATTACTTGACACTGGAAAGAATTAACAAAAAACAGAGCAAACTAAGATGCTATTTGGCCCACAGAAGTACACAAGCGGCAGAATACCTGACCACTGTGACTGACCCAAAATTAAGGAAAGCACAATATGTACAGACTCAGCGAGCATAGCCTTGCTATTGAGAAAGGCCGACGTAGGCAGACATGGCTCTCAAGGGAAGACAGGCTATGTGCTCACTGCCCACAAAATGAGGTGGAAACTGAGCTGCACTTCCTAACCTCCTGCCCAATGTATGACCATATTAGAGACATATTTCCCTCCAGATTACACAGATCCACAAAAATTCGAAAACAAATCCAATTTTGAAAAACTCCCATATCTACTGGGTGAAATTCCACAGTGTGCCATCAGAGCAGCAAGATTTGTGACCTGTTGCCACGAGAAAGGGCAACCAGTGAAGAACACGCACCATTGTAAATACAACACATATCTATGCTTATTTATTTATGTCCTTTACCATTTGCACATTGTAAAAACACTGTATATATATATATATAATATGACATTTGTAATGTCTTTATTGTTTTGAAACTTCTGTATGTGTGATGTCTATTTATTTTTATTGTTTATTTCACTTTATATATTATATACCTTACTTGCTTTGGCAATGTTAACACATGTTTCCCATGCCAATAAAGCCCCTTGAATTGAATTGAATTGAATT
>NW_027001877.1:0-5000 GCF_036934945.1 Oncorhynchus masou masou
AAATGTATCAGCATATTGATTGCGCCACCAGGGCTGGCAAAACCTTGGATCAATGTTATTCCTAACTCCCGCGACGCATATAAGGCCCTGCCCCGCCCTCCTTTCGGAAAGCTGACCACGACTCCATTTTGCTGATCCCTGCCCACAGACAGAAACTAAAACAAGAAGCTCCCACGCTGAGGTCTGTCCAACGCTGGTCCGACCAAGCTGATTCCACACTCCAAGACTGCTTCCATCACGTGACTGGGACATGTTTCGTATTGCGTCAGGCAACAACATTGACGAATACGCTGATTCGGTGTGCGAGTTCATTTAGAACGTGCGTTGAAGATGTCCGCTCCCATAGCAACGATTAAAATATTCCCTAACCAGAAACCGCTGGACTGATGGCAGCATTCAAGCGTGAAACTGAAAGCGCGAATCCACTGCTTTTAATAAGGGCAAGGTGTCTGGTAACATGACTGAATACAAACAGTGCAGCTATTCACTCCGTAAGGCTATCAAACAAGCTAAGCGTCAGTATAGAGACAAAGTAGAATCTCAATTCAAGGGCTCAGCCACAAGAGGCATGTGGCAGGGTCTACAGTCAATCACAGACTACAAGAAGAAATCCAGCTCAGTCACGGACCAGGATGTCTTGCTCCCAGGCAGACTAAATAACTTTTTTGCCCGCTTTGAGGACAATACAGTGCCACTGACACTGCCTGCAACGGAAAAATGCGGTCTTCTCCTTCACTGCAGCCGAGGTGAGTAAAACATTTAAACGTGCTAACCCTGCAAGGCTGCAGGCCCAGACGGCATCCCCCAGCCGCGCCCTCAGAGCATGCGCAGACCAGCTGGCTGGTGTGTTTACGGACATATTCAATCAATCCCTATACCGGTCTGCTGTTCCCACATGCTTCAAGAGGGCCACCATTGTTCCTGTTCCCCAAGAAAGCTAAGGTAACTGAGCTAAACGACTCACCGCCCCGCAGCACTCACTTCATCATCATGAAGTGCTTTGAGAGACTAGTCAAGGACCATATCACCTCCACCCTACCTGACACCCTAGACCCACTCCAATTTGCTTACCGCCCAAATAGGTCCACAGACCACACAATCTCAACCACACTGCACACTGCCCTAACCCATCTGGACAAGAGGAATACCTATGTGAGAATGCTATTCATCGACTACGGCTCGGCATTTAACACCATAGCACCCTCCAAGCTACATCATCAACTCGAGACCCTCGGTCCCGGCTCCCGCCTTCTGTGCAACTGGGTACTGGACTCCCTGAGCGGGGCCGCCCCCAGGTGGTGAGGGTAGGGCACCAACATCTCCACCCCGCTGATCCTCAGCACTGGGGCCCCACAAGGGGTGCGTTCGCAGGCCCTCTCCTGTACTCCCCTGTTCACCCACGACTGTGGTGGCCAATGCACGCCTCCAACTCAAATCATCAAGTTTGCGGACTCCACACAACAGTGGTAGGCTTGATTTACCAACAACGACGAGACGGCCTACAGGGAGGATGTGAGAGCCTGTTGGAGTGTGGTGTCAGGACAATAACCTCACACTCAACCTCAACAAAACTAAGGAGATGATTGTGGACTTCAGGAAACAGCAGAGGGAACACCCCCTATCCACATCGATGGAACAGTAGTGGAGAGGGTAGTAAGTTTAAGTTCCTCGGCATACATCACAGACAAACTGAATTGGTCCCCTCACACAGACAGCATCGTGAAGAAGGCGCAGCAGCGCCTCTTCAACCTCAGGAGGCTGAAGAAATTCGGCTTGTCACCAAAAGCACTCACAAACTTCTACAGATGCACAATCGAGAGCATCCTGGCGGGCTGTATCACCGCCTGGTACGGCAACTGCTCCGCCCACAACCGTAAGGCTCTCCAGAGGGTAGTGAGGTCTGCACAACGCTTTCACCGGGGGCAAACTACCTGCCCTCCAGGACACCTACACCACCCGATGTTACAGGAAGGCCATAAAGATCATCAAGGACAACACCCACCCGAGCCACTGCCTGTTCACCCCCGCTATCATCCAGAAAGCGAGGTCTGCACAGGTGCATCAAAGCTGGGACCGAGAGACTGGAAAACAGCTTCTATCTCAAGGCCATCAGACTGTTAAACAGCAACCACTACTGAGTGGCTGCTGCCAACACACTGACTCAACTCCAGCCACTTCAATAATGGGAATTGATGGAAAGGATGTAAAATATATCACCAGCCACTCCTTTAAACAATGCTACCTAATATAATGTTTACATACCCTACATTATTAATCTCATATGTATACGTATATACTCGTCTCTATCCACTGCGCCTTAGGTAATACATGTATCACTGGCCACTTTAACTATGCCACTTTAGCTTACATACTCATCTCATATGTATATACTCGTACTCGATACCATCTACTGTATCTTTGCCTATGCTGCTCTGCACCACTCATTCATAAATTTATGTACACATTCTTTATCTCCACACTGTGTATAAGAAATTAGTTTTGGAATTGTTAGTTAGATTACTTGTTGGTTATTACTACATTGTCGGAACTGGAAGCACAAGCATTTCGCTACACTCGCATTAACATCTGCTAACCATGTGTATGTGACATAAAATTTGATTTGATTTTGATTTAAAAGCAAAAGGTGTCGAAAAAAACAAATAGTAAAGTAAAAAATATATATACTTAAGTCGTACTTTAAAGTATTTTTACTCAAGTACTTTAAAGCACTGACAGCGACTGGGAGTTTGAATATGGGTGCGGCAGAACGTGCCAACACCACTATCGGTGTGTGAAATGTCACTAGTACCTGAATGGTGAGTCTCGAAGCAGAGCTGTGGGCACAGGGCTCCAGGGTCTTGACTCTTTTTATGGCTCTTACATTCCTGCTTCAAAAGGTTCTCACTCTAAGGAGGAAACATATTCAGCATTCTCACTCTAAGGAGGAAACATATTCAGCATTCTCACTCTAAGGAGGAAACATATTCAGCATCCTCACTCTAAGGAGGAAACATATTCAACATCCTCACTCTAAGGAGGAAACATATTCAGCATCCTCACTCTAAGGAGGAAACATATTCAGCATCCTCACTCTAAGGAGGAAACATATTCAGCATCCTCACTCTAAGGAGGAAACATATTCAACATCCTCACTCTAAGGAGGAAACATATTCAGCATCCTCACTCTAAGGAGGAAACATATTCAGCATCCTCACTCTAAGGAGGAAACATATTCAACATCCTCACTCTAAGGAGGAAACATATTCAGCATTTTGCTCATGTTTCTTTTCCCAAGAAACGTTTTGGAAGCATCTCATCAGAGAATAGTTCCAAAGCGCATATATTTTCCTTCAATTTCCTTCAAACTGAATGCAGAGACATAACAAAGGTATCCACGGGTTCATCTGACTCTGGGGAAGTAGATAAAGTGCCTCATTGCCATAATCCTGGACTATCCCTTTGTGTTCCTGACTCAGGCTTGTTTCAAGGCTCTACAAATACATTGCTGTTTTGATTGGCATTGAATCACTGGCTACGACAGGCAGTACAGTACAAGTGGGATTGAAATAGACAAACATTTGAAATATGAAGAGGAAATTGTATCATTTTGTTTGTAGCTTTTGCCCGGGAAGAAGTTTGGAGAGGCTCTTTGGAGAGTTGATATGTCCAGGAGTGACACAATCTCCTCTCCTGATTGGTTCTGAGTTTGGCTTCCCTCCAAAGTGTATACTCCTTCTGCTTCTCAGAATGGACAGATTAAATGTTATGGTTGTTTAAAGGCCCAATTCATTCGCTTTTATCTCAATATCAAATCATTTCTGGGTAACAATTAAGTACCTTACTGCGATTGTTTTCAATCAAAATGGCCAAAAATAACAAAAATAGCTTCTTAGCAAGAGCAATTTCTCAAGCAATCATTTTTCTAAGACTGTCTGGGAGGGGTCTGAGTGGGGAGGAAAACTGAGAACTAGCTGTTATTGGCAGAGAGGTTTGGAACTCTCTTTTCTACTGGTCAATTAACAAAATTCACTGCCTGGTGAACTCCACCCCACTTAATAAACAGGCTGAAATTTCAGGCGGTCTTTTCAAACAGCTCTTTACACTAAAGGGCATTATTATCATTTTCACAATTTCACAGTATTATTCCAACCTCACGGTGTGAAATATATAAAATACAGGAAAGCACATTTTTGGCTGCACTGGGCCTTTAAAGAGGAACTCAGAGGTCCTGAGAAATGGGCCCTGCTCTGGTCGGGCTCTGGTTCGTAAGGTTTAGTAAGCTGTTAGGGTTCTAGCTCTAAGGGTTGGGGTTACATTACAGTGCCTTCAGAAAGCATTCACACGCCTAGACTTTTTCCACATTTCATTGTGTTGCAAATTGGAACTAAAATGGGTTTAATTGTCTTTTTTTGACAACGATCTACACAAAATACTCTTTTGTCAAAGTTGAAAGATTCTAACGTGTAAAACTTCATGAAAAATAAAATACTAATACTGTGTACAGTATCTTGATTAGATAAATATTCAACCCCCTGAGTCAATACATTTTAGAATCACCTTTGGCAGCGATTGCAGCTGTGAGTCTTTCTGGGTAAGTCTCTAAGAACTTTCCACACCTGGATTGTCCAACATTTGCCCATTATTCTTTAAAAAACATTTTTCAAGCTCTGTCAAATTGGTTGTTGATCATTGCTAGACAACCATTTTCAGGTCTTGCCATCGATTTTCAAGCAGATTTAAGTCAAAAAGAAAACTCAGAAACATTCACTGTCTTCTTGATTAACCATTGGCGGCTTAAATGAGAACATATAACTCAGAGATAGCCTATAGGCCAATGCAGCAGTAGGCCTATACCTTCCATCATCAACTAAGTAAAATACATAGGCCTAAAGCCGACAAATAAAAACAGTAGAAAATATCCTGATGAAAATTCGGATTCTTTCAATCTCATTAATTTCTCTTTTCCGCCTGTCTGCCTCCCTTTCTGTCTTGACTTGAGC
>NW_027001878.1:0-191641 GCF_036934945.1 Oncorhynchus masou masou
ACTATACTAACATTACACCATACATTTAATTTATCTACTGTTAGGAGTGTTATACTGTCATTCACTATACTAACATTACACCAGACATTTAATTTATCTACTGTTAGGAGTGTTATACTTCACTATACTAACATTACACCATACATTTAATTTATCTACTGTTAGGAGTGTTATACTTCACTATATTAACATTACACCAGACATTTAATGTATCTACTATTAGGAGTGTTTTACTGTCATTCACTATACTAACATTACACCATACATTTAATTTATCTACTGTTAGGAGTGTTATACTTCACTATACTAACATTACACCAGACATTTAATTTATCTACTGTTAGGAGTGTTATACTTTACTAACATTACACCATACATTTAATTTATCTACTGTTAGTGTTTTACTGTCATTCACTATACTAACACCATACATTTAATGTCTCTACACACTTTACAATAATCCCTGGCAGGATTCTCACCTTGTAGCCTGAATTCACAACCAGAACATGTCAAGTCATTGAGATATTTCCTGTTCTGTTCTGTATATTCTTAAGGGTGAGGTCTGAGCTGGAATGTGAAGCTAACTGAAGCTGGCTAACTTTAGAAAACCAGTATATCTAGCTAGTATCATAGTTTACCCCTCAGGCTACAATCAGGTTTCAGCATCAGGCAGGTATCAACATGCCGAGTCGTAGGCTACAACCTGGGTTGTATTCATTAGTTTACTCCACAGCCAACAGTTTTAAATGGCACTAATGAATACACACAACCTTGGTTTTATGAAGTGTAAGTTGTTGTTAGTCTTTCCACAATATGTTTTGTCTGTTTCATAAAAATACCTCCCTGAGTAAAAGCATTAACAATAGATTGACCTAAAAAGTGTTTGTTTGTTGCTTGTTTTTTAAGCCACTTTTGATACAGACAAGTTATCAGACCTATGATAAAGTATTGTTAGATCACCCAATATGGTCTATAGACAACATACCTTCCTGAGTAAAAGATCACCCTGGTCTATAGAAATATGATAAAGTACAATCTTAGAGTAAGGTTCCAAACAGGTCCTCTGGCTGTCCCCATAGGATAACGCTTTTGGGTTCCAGGTAAATTCTCCTGGCTTCTATGTAGAACCCTCTGTGGAAAGGGTTCTTCATGGAACCCAAAAGGTTTCTACCTAGTACCAAAAGGGTTCTGCAAAGGGTTATCCTATGGGGACAGCCAAAGAACCCTTTTAGATTCTAGATAGTGTAGGAGTGATCACCTGGGGCACACAGATGGGCACAGAACAAATTTACCCCACACATCTAATTTGCATCTAAAACATTTTAAGGAGAGTAGGACTATTGTAACACTGTCCACCAAAATATCATCAACTATATGAATACACATAACAATATCATCAAGTATATGAATACACATAACAATATCATCAACTACATTAATACACATAACAATATCATCAACTATATGAATACACATAACAATATCATCAAGTATATGAATACACATAACAATATCATCAACTATATGAATACACATAACAATATCATCAACTATATGAACACACATAACAATATCATCAAGTATATGAATACACATAACAATATCATCAACTACATTAATACACATAACAATATCATCAACTACATTAATACACATAACAATATCATCAACTATATGAATACACACAACAATATCATCAACTATATGAATACACATAACAATATCATCAACTATATTAAAACACATAACAATATCATCAACTATATGAACACACATAACAATATCATCAACTATATGAATACACATAACAATATCATCAACTACATTAATACACATAACAATATCATCAACTATATGAATACACATAACAATATCATCAACTATATTAATACACATAACAATATCATCAACTACATTAATACACATAACAATATCATCAACTTTTATCTCTCAATAGAAACATAACTGGAATGATCATCAACTACAAAATACACATAACAATATCATTTACATATCAGGTTCTGCCTGTTCTCTCATAACAATATCATCAACAATGTGTCTTGGAATACATTCTAACAACTATCATGGAAACTACATTAATCTCTCCATCACTTTCTCTGTGTCAACTGTTGCTGTCTCTATGTCTTGTCATGTCAATATCATCAACTATTCCTCTGTTGCTGTCTCAATGTCTTGTCATGTCTATCTCCATCATCATATTCAATATCTGTCTCTGTGTCTTGAATGTCTCTAACAATATCCTATTCTGTTGCTGTCTGAATACACTGTGTCAACACTCCATCATCAAAAATGTTGAATACACATAACAATATCATCAACATGAATACACAATAACAACACCATTAAATATAGTTGAGGGTTACTACAATACATAACACCATTAAATACAGTTGAGGGTTACTACAATACAACATGACAACACAAATACATAACACCATTAAATACAGTTGAGGGTTACTACAATACAATATGAAACACAGTCTGACATAACACCATTAAATACAGTTGAGGGTTACTACAATACAACATGACAACACAACTACATAACACCATTAAATACAGTTGAGGGTTACTACAATACAACATGACAACACAACTACATAACACCATTAAATACAGATGAGGGATACTACAATACAACATGACAACACAACTACATAACACCATTAAATACAGTTGAGGGTTACTACAATACATAACACCATTAAATACAGTTGAGGGTTACTACAATACAACATGACAACACAAATACATAACACCATTAAATACAGTTGAGGGTTACTACAATACAACATGACAACACAACTACATAACACCATTAAATACAGTTGAGGGTTACTACAATACAACATGACAACACAACTACATAACACCATTAAATACAGTTGAGGGTTACTACAATACAACATGACAACACAACTACATAACACCATTAAATACAGATGAGGGATACTTTACAATCACAACATGACAACACAACTACATAACACCATTAAATACAGTTGAGGGTTATCAATACATAACACCATTAAATACAGTTGAGGGTTACTACATTACAACATGACAACACAACTACATAACACCATTAAATACAGTTGGAATGTAGTTAGAACTCAAACTGTTTCCATCAAACAGAAAAACAACAATAAATCTGGATCAACACATGTAGATTTCTCGATGCTGCACTTTGCTGTTTCATTACCCAGACAGCTGTTTAAGGTCAGACCAACAAGGCAGAGTGTAGTATCAGTACTTAGGGGTCATAGGTCAGATAAGTGGTCATGGTTGATATGCATGGAAAAACAAACAAACTTTAAAGCCATTTTTCTCAGATTCACTGTTTGTGTAGATGTTCTTTGTCTCTGTAGGACTGTAGTTCAGGTGGCTGTTTGTGTAGATGCTGTTTGTCTTTGTAAGACAGTCGTTCAGGTGGCTGTTTGTCTTTGTTGGACAGTAGTTCAGGTGGCTGTTTGTCTTTGTAGGACAGTAGATCAGGTGGCTGTTTGTCTGTGTAGGACAGTAGTTCAGGTGGCTGTTTGTCTTTGTAGGACAGTAGTTCAAGTGGCTGTTTGTGTAGATGCTGTTTGTCTTTGTAGGACAGTAGTTCAGGTGGCTGTTTGTGTAGATGCTGTTTGTCTTTGTAGGACAGTAGTTCAGGTGGCTGTTTGTGTAGATGCTGTTTGTCTTTGTAGGACAGTAGTTCAGGTGGCTGTTTGTGTAGATGCTGTTTGTCTTTGTAGGACAGTAGTTCAGGAGGCTGTTTGTGTAGATGCTGTTTGTCTTTGTAGGACAGTAGTTCAAGTGGCTGTTTGTATAGATGCTGTTTGTCTTTGTTGGACAGTAGTTCAGGTGGCTGATTATCTTTGTAAGACAGTAGTTCAGGTGGCTGTTTGTGTAGATGCTGTTTGTCTTTGCAGGACAGTAAATCAGGTGGCTGTTTGTGTAGATGCTGTTTGTCTTTGTAGATGCTCTTTGTCTTTGTAGGACAGTAGTTCAGGTGGCTGTTTGTGTAGATGCTGTTTGTCTTTGTAGGACAGTAGTTCAGGTGGCTGTTTGTCTTTGTAGGACAGTAGTTCAGGTGGCTGTTTGTCTTTGTAGGACAGTAGTTCAGGTGGCTGTTTGTCTTTGTTGGACACTAGTTCAGGTGGCTGTTTTGTAGATGCTGTTTGTCTTTGTAGGACAGTAGTTCAGGTGGCTGTTTGTCTTTGTAAGACAGTAGTTCAGGTGGCTGTTTTGTAGATTTGTCTTTGCAGGACAGTTGTTCAGGTGATGCTGTTTGTCTTTGTAGGACAATAGTTCAGGTGGCTGTTTGTGTAGATGCTCTTTGTCTTTGTAGGACAGTAGTTCAGGTGGCTGTTTGTGTAGATGCTGTTTGTCTTTGTAGGACAGTAGTTCAGGTGGCTGATTGTCTTTGTAGGACATTAGTTCAGGTGGCTGTTTGTCTTTGTAGGACAGTAGTTCAGGTGGCTGTTTGTGTAGATGCTGTTTGTCTTTGTAGGACAGTAGTTCAGGTGGCTGTTTGTCTTTGTAGGACACTAGTTCAGGTGGCTGTTTGTGTAGATGCTGTTTGTCTTTGTAGGACAGTAGTTCAGGTGGCTCTTTGTCTTTGTAGGACAGTAGTTCAGGTGGCTTTTTGTGTAGATGCTCTTTGTCTTTGTAGGACAGTAGTTCAGGTGGCTGTTTGTGTAGATGCTGTTTGTCTCTGTAGGACAGTAGTTCAGGTGGCTGTTTGTCTCTGTAGGACAGTAGTTCAGGAGGCTGTTTGTGTAGATGCTGTTTGTCTTTGTAGGACAGTAGTTCAGGTGGCTGTTTGTCTTTGTAGGACAGTAGTTCAGGTGGCTGTTTGTGTAGATGCTGTTTGTCTTTGTAGGACAGTAGTTCAGGTGGCTGTTTGTCTTTGTAGGACAGTAGTTCAGGTGGCTGTTTGTGTAGATGCTGTTTGTCTTTGTAGGACAGTAGTTCAGGTGGCTGTTTGTCTTTGTAGGACAGTAGTTCAGGTGGCTGTTTGTCTCCGTAGGACAGTAGTTCAGGTGGCTGTTTGTGTAGATGCTGTTTGTCTTTGTAGGACAGTAGTTCAGGTGGCTGTTTGTCTTTGTAAGACAGTAGTTCAGGTGGCTGTTTCTTTAGATGCTGTTTGTCTTTGTAGGACAGTTGTTCAGGTGGCTGTTTGTCTTTGTAGGACAGTAGTTCAGGTGGCTGTTTCTTTAGATGCTGTTTGTCTTTGTAGGACAATAGTTCATGTGGCTGTTTGTCTTTGTAGGACATTAGTTCAGGTGGCTCTTTGTCTTTGTAGGACAGTAGTTCAGGTGGCTGTTTGTCTCTGTAGGACAGTTGTTCAGGTGGCTGTTGGTGTAGATGCTGTTTGTCTTTGTAGGACAGTAGTTCAGGTGGCTGTTTGTCTTTGTAGGACAGTTGTTCAGGTGGCTGTTGGTGTAGATGCTGTTTGTCTTTGTAGGACAGTAGTTCAGGTGGCTGTTTGTCTTTGTAGGACAGTAGTTCAGGTGGCTGTTTGTCTTTGTAGGACAGTAGTTCAGGTGGCTGTTTGTCTTTGTAGGACAGTAGTTCAGGTGGCTGTTTGTGTAGATGCTGTTTGTCTTTGTAAGACAATAGTTCAGGTGGCTGTTTCTTTAGATGCTGTTTGTCTTTGTAGGACAGTTGTTCAGGTGGCTGTTTGTCTTTGTAGGACAGTAGTTCAGGTGGCTGTTTGTGTAGATGCTGTTTGTCTTTGTAGGACAGTAGTTCAGGTGGCTGTTTGTCTTTGTAAGACAGTAGTTCAGGTGGCTGTTTGTCTCTGTAGGACAGTAGTTCAGGTGGCTGTTTGTCTTTGTAGGACAGTAGTTCAGGTGGCTGGTTGTGTAGATGCTGTTTGTCTTTGTAGGACAGTAGTTCAGGTGGCTGTTTGTGTAGATGCTGTTTGTCTCTGTAGGACAGTAGTTCAGGTGGCTGTTTGTGTAGATGCTGTTTGTCTTTGTAGGACAATAGTTCAGGTGGCTGTTTGTATTTGCAGGACAGTAGTTCAGGTGGCTGTTTGTCTCTGTAGGACAGTAGTTCAGGTCTGTTTGTACTTTGTCTGCCTCCTGTCCCAGGTGGCATGTTTGTACCTTTGTAGGACAGTCCATTCTTTGCTGAAACCTGTTCTGCCAGTTCATGTCCTTAAAGACTAGAATGTTCCAATGTGGTTAGCTGTTTGTAGATGACAAGATAGTTCACACATGCATGTTCAGGGTAACTGTCAACCAGACATGTCACATTTCTGGTTGGTCCAGAACTGTTTGTGCTTTGCAGGTCAGTGTTCAGGAATCCTCTTTCTATTTGTAGAAGTCAGTGATTTCATGAGGATGTTGTTCTGCAGTGACAGTGGAATGCAAGTCAAGGTGTCCTGGGATGAATGTCAACTAGATTTATAAACATCATTGTTAGGTGAACTGTTGTAATAAAAAAACATCTATGCTGACATTTTCTTGATGTTGGTTGTTTTTAAAGTGTTTGATTGTCACAGTTCAGATTGGCTGTGAAATGTGTTGTTTTACAGGGTCAGTCATAGTAGTATGATGGCTGTTGTTGTACAGGTCAGTCATAGTAGTATCAGGTGTTGTTTGTACAGGGTCATAGTTATGATAGGTGTTGTTTTACAGGGTCAGTAGTTAGTGTGATAGGTGTTGTTTTACAGGGTCAGTCATAGTAGTATGATAGGTGTTGTTCTACAGGGTCAGTCATAGTAGTATGATGGCTGTTTGTTCTACAGGGTCAGTCATAGTAGTAGATAGGTGTTGTTGTACAGGGTCAGTCATAGTAGTTCAGGGTCAGCCAGTAGTATGATAGGTGTTTTTACAGGGTCTGTCATAGTAGTATGATAGGTGTTGTTTTACAGGGTCAGTCATAGTAGTGTGATAGGTGTTGTTGTACAGGGCTGTTTGTAGTATGATAGGTGTTCTGTTCAGGTGGCTGTTTGTATTTGACCAGGAGCAAATTAGGATGTAAGTTTGTCTTGCTTCAGTTGTTCACATGGCTGATTTGTCACTTTGACAGGTCAGTAGTTGAAGGTGGCGATGTTTTGACCACTCGTCTTTGACCACCAGTACTCTGACCACTGTTTGTCTATTGTAGGACAGTAGTTCAGGTCATCTATTGACCACCACCACTTTGAGGACTCATAGTCTGACCAGGTGGCTGTTTGTCTTTGACCACACCACTCTCAGGTATCTGTGTAGACCACTGTCTATCTGTAGGACCAGTAGTCTAACCACTGTCTATCTGTGTAGACCACTCTAACCACTTGTCTTTGACCACCAGTAGTTAACCAGGTGTTGTTTGTATTTCTAACCACTAGTCTATCTGACCATTTGTAGGACAGTTGTTCAACTCACTTGTCTATTGAGGACCACCAGTTCTGGTGGCTGTTTGTATTTGACCACCAGTAGTTCAGGTGGCTGTTTGACCACCAACCTCTTTGTCTATTGTAGGACACCAGTTTAACCACTGTCTATTTGACCACCACCAGTTAACCACTAGTTTCTATTTGACCACCAGTACTCTAACCACTAGTTTCTATCTGACCACCAGTAGTTCTAACCACTCGTCTATTGACCACCACCAGTCTAACCACTAGTCTGTCTGACCATCACCATCTAACCACTCGTCTATCTGACCACCACCACTGACTAACCATTCTTTCTGAAACTTGTTCTGACCAGTTCATATCCTTACCAAGACTCTGAATGTTCTATCTGGTTAGCCACCACCAGATGACAACCATAGTTCATCTGACCACCACCGTTAACCACTGTCTATCTGACCACCACCATGTAACCATTTGTTGGTCTGACCACCACCACTCTAACCACTCGTCTATCTGACCACCACCACTCTAACCCTCTTATCTGACCACCACCAGTCGTAACCATAGTCTATGACCACCATGTTGTTCAGTGCAGTGAGACCACCACTCTAACCAGGTGTCTATCTGGGATGACCACTGTAACAACTAGTCTATATGAATACAGTTACTGTCAAACTTAACTGTTGTAATACCAACACCACTCTAACCACTCGTCTATCTTGATGTTGGTTCTCTGACCAGTGTTTATTGACCACCACCACTCTAACCACTTGTCTATCTGACCATGTGTTGTTGCTCTAACCACTAGTCTATCTGACCACCACCATAACCAGTTATCTGACCACCACCACTCTAACCACTCGTCTATCTGACCACCACCACTCTAACCACTATCTGACCACCACCACTCTAACCACTCGTCTATCTGACCACCACCATAACCACTAGTCTATCTGACCACCACCACTCTGACCACTAGTCTATCTGACCACCACCACTCTAACCACTGTTATCTGACCACCACCACTCTAACAACTAGTCTATCTGACCATACCAGTTACTGACCCACCACTCTAACCACTAGTCTATCTGACCAACCCCATCTAACCAGTCTATCTGACCACCACCTCTCTGACCACTCGTCTATCTGACCACCACCACTCTAACCACTTGTCTATCTGACCCACCACTCTAACCACTAGTCTATCTGACCACCACCACTCTAACCACTCAGTCTATCTGACCACCACCACTCTAACCAGGGTCTATCTGACCACCACCATAACCACTCGTTATCTGACCCCACCACTCTGACCACTTGTCTATCTGACCACCACCATACCAGTTACTGACCCACCACTCTAACCACTAGTCTATCTGACCATGACCAGTTACTGACCACCACCACTCTAACAACTAGTCTATCTGACCATACCAGTTACTGACCCACCACTCTAACCACTAGTCTATCTGACCACCACCACTCTAACCACTCGTCTATCTGACCACCACCACTCTAACCACTCATCTATCTGACCACCACCACTCTAACCACTTGTCTATCTGACCACCACCACTCTAACCACTCGTCTATCTGACCATACCATTTACTGACCCACCACTCTAACCACTCGTCTATCTGACCACCACAACTTAACCACTGACCTATCTGACCACCACCACTCTAACCACTAGTCTATCTGACCACCACCAGTTACTGACCCACTCGTCTATCTGACCACTAGTCTATCTGACCATACCAGTTACTGACCACCACCACTCTAACCACTAGTCTATCTGACCATACCAGTTACTGACCCACCACTCTAACCACTAGTCTATCTGACCACCACCAGTTACTAACCACTCGTCTATCTGACCACCACCACTCTAACCACTCAGTCTATCTGACCACCACCACTCTAACCACTCGTCTATCTGACCACCACCACTCTAACCACTCGTCTATCTGACCACCACCACTCTAACCATACCAGTTATCTGACCCACCACTCTAACCACTAGTCTATCTGACCACCACCACTCTAACCACTCGTCTATCTGACCACCACCACTCTAACCACTCGTCTATCTGACCACCACCACTCTAACCATTCATCTATCTGACCATACCAGTTACTGACCCACCACTCTAACCACTAGTCTCCCTGACCATACCAGTTACTGACCCACCACTCTAACCACTAGTCTATCTGACCATACCAGTTACTGACCCACCACTCTAACCACTAGTCTATCTGACCATACCAGTTACTGACCCACCACTCTAACCACTAGTCTATCTGACCATACCAGTTACTGACCCACCACTCTAACCACTAGTCTATCTGACCATACCAGTTACTGACCCACCACTCTAACCACTAGTCTCCCTGACCATACCAGTTACTGACCCACCACTCTAACCACTAGTCTATCTGACCATACCAGTTACTGACCCACCACTCTAACCACTAGTCTCCCTGACCATACCAGTTACTGACCCACCACTCTAACCACTAGTATCCCTGACCATACCAGTTACTGACCACCACTCTAACCACTAGTCTATCTGACCATACCAGTTACTGACCCACCACTCTTACCACTAGTCTATCTGACCATACCAGTTACTGACCCACCACTCTAACCACTAGTCTACCTGACCATACCAGTTACTGACCCACCACTCTAACCACTAGTCTATCTGACCATACCAGTTACTGACCCACCACTCTAACCACTAGTCTATCTGACCATACCAGTTAATGACCCACCACTCTAACCACTAGTCTACCTGACCATACCAGTTACTGACCCACCACTCTAACCACTAGTCTATCTGAACATACCACTGACCATGTGGACACCTCCTAGTGTTCTGGTTGTTTGGAGTGTTTATCAGACCATGTGGACACCTCCTAGTGGTGGGGTTGTTAGGAGTTTTAATCAGACCATGTGGACACCTCCTTGTGGTGGGGTTGTTAGGAGTGTTTATCAGACCATGTAGACACCACCTAGTGGTCTGGTTGTTAGGAGTGTTTATCAGACCATGTCCAGAGATACAACCTCTCTCATCATCACCCAACGCCTGGGCTTACCTCCGCTGTACCCGCACCCCACCATACCCCTGTCTGCGCATTATGCCCTGAATATATTCTACCATGCCCAGAAACCTGCTCCTCTTATTCTCTGTCCCCAATGCTCTAGGCGACCAGTTTTGATAGCCTTTAGCCGCACCCTCATACTACTCCTTCTCTGTTCCGCGGGTGATGTGGAGGTAAACCCAGGCCCTGCATGTCCCCAGGCACCCTCATTTGTTGACTTCTGTGATCGAAAAAGCCTTGGTTTCATGCATGTCAACATCAGAAACCTCCTCCCTAAGTTTGTTTTACTCACTGCTTTAGCACACTCTGCTAACCCTGATGTCCTTGCTGTGTCTGAATCCTGGCTCAGGAAGGCCACCAAAAATTCTGAGATTTCCATACCCAACTATAACATCTTCCGTCAAGATAGACCTGCCAAAGGGGAGGAGTTGCAGTCTACTGCAGAGATAGCCTGCAAAGTAATGTCATACTTTCCAGGTCCATACCCAAACAGTTTGAACTACTAATTTTGAAAATTACTCTCTCCAGAAATAAGTCTCTCACTGTTGCCGCCTGCTACCAACCCCCCTCAGCTCCCAGCTGTGCCCTGGACACCATTTGTGAATTCATCGCCCCCCATCTAGCTTCAGAGTTTGTTCTTTTAGGTGACCTAAACTGGGATATGCTTAACACCCCGGCAGTCCTACAATCTAAGCTAGGTGCCCTCAATCTCACACAAATCATCAAGGAACCCACCAGGTACAACCCTAACTCTGTAAACAAGGGCACCCTCATAGACATCATCCTGACCAACTGGCCCTCCAGATACTCCTCCGCTGTCTTCAAACAGGATCTCAGCGATCACTGCCTCATTGCCTGTATCCGCTACGGAGCCACAGTCAAACGACCACCCCTCATCACTGTCAAACGCTCCCTAAAACACTTCTGTGAGCAGGCCTTCCTAATCGTCCTGGCCCGGGTATCCAGGAAGGACATTGACCTCATCCCGTCAGTTGAGGATGCCTGGTCATTCTTTAAAAGTAACTTCCTCACCATTTTAGATAAGCATGCTCCGTTCAAAAAATGCAGAACCAAGAACAGATACAGCCCTTGGTTCACTCCAGACCTGACTGCCCTCGACCAGCACAAAAACATCCTGTGGCGGACTGCAATAGCATCGAATAGTCCCCGCGATATGCAACTGTTCAGGGAAGTCAGGAACCAATACACGCAGTCAGTCAGGAAAGCTAAGGCCAGCTTCTTCAGGCAGAAGTTTGCATCCTGTAGCTCCAACTCCAAAAGTTCTGGGACACTGTGAAGTCCATGGAGAACAAGAGCACCTCCTCCCAGCTGCCCACTGCACTGAGGCTAGGTAACACGGTCACCACCGATAAATCCATGATTATCGAAAACTTCAACAAGCATTTCTCAACGGCTGGCCATGCCTTCCGCCTGGCTACTCCAACCTCAGCCAACAGCTCCGCCCCCACCGCAGCTTCTCGCCCAAGCCCTTCCAGGTTCTCCTTTACCCAAATCCAGATAGCAGATGTTCTGAAAGAGCTGCAAAACCTGGACCCGTACAAATCAGCTGGGCTTGACAATCTGGACCCTCTATTTCTGAAACTATCCGCCGCCATTGTCGCAACCCCCCCTGTTACCTCTCTTTTACCAGATCCCCTGTTCAACCTCTATTACCAGCCTTTCATATCGTCTGAGATCCCAAAGGATTGGAAAGCTGCCGCAGTCATCCCCCTCTTCAAAGGGGGAGACACCCTGGACCCAAACTGTTACAGACCTATATCCATCCTGCCCTGCCTATCTAAGGTCTTCCAAAGCCAAGTCAACAAACAGGTCACTGACCATCTCGAATCCCACCGTACCTTCTCCGCTGTGCAATCTGGTTTCCGAGCCGGTCACGGGTGCACCTCAGCCACACTCAAGGTACTAAACGATATCATAACCGCCATCGATAAAAGACAGCACTGTGCAGCCGTCTTCATCGACCTTGCCAAGGCTTTCGACTCTGTCAATCACCATATTCTTATCAGCAGACTCAGTACTCTGGGTTTTTCGGATGACTTCCTTGCCTGGTTCACCAATTACTTTGCAGACAGAGTTCAGTGTGTCAAATCGGAGGGCATGCTGTCCGGTCCTCTGGCAGTCTCTATGGGGGTGCCACAGGGTTCAATTCTCGGGCCGACTCTTTTCTCTGTATATATCAATGATGTTGCTCTTGCTGCGGGCGATTCCCTGATCCACCTCTACGCAGACGACACCATTCTATATACTTCCGGCCCGTCCTTGGACACTGTGCTATCTAACCTCCAAACGAGCTTCAATGCCATACAACACTCCTTCCGTGGCCTCCAACTGCTCTTAAACGCTAGTAAAACCAAATGCATGCTTTTCAACCGATCGCTGCCTGCACCCGCATGCCCGATGAGCATCACCACCCTGGATGGTTCCGACCTTGAATATGTGGACACCTATAAGTACCTAGGTGTCTGGCTAGACTGTAAACTCTCCTTCCAGACTCATATCAAACATCTCCAATCGAAAATCAAATCAAGAGTGGCTTTCTATTCCACAACAAAGCCTCCTTCACTCACGCCGCCAAACTTACCCTAGTAAAACTGACTATCCTACCGATCCTCGACTTCGGTGATGTCGTCTACAAAATTGCCTCCAACACTCTACTCAGCAAACTGGATGCAGTTTATCACAGTGCCATCCGTTTTGTCACGAAAGCACCTTATACCACCCACCACCGCGTCTTGTATGCTCTAGTCGGCTGGCCAACGCTACATATTCGTCGCCAGACCCACTGGCTCCAGGTCATCTACAAGTCCATGCTAGGTAAAGCTCCGCCTTATCTCAGTTCACTGGTCACGATGGCAACACCCATCCGTAGCACGCGCTCCAGCAGGTGTATCTCACTGATCATCCCTAAAGCCAACACCTCATTTGGCCGCCTTTCGTTCCAGTACTCTGCTGCCTGTGACTGGAACAAATTGCAAAAATCCCTGAAGTTGGAGACTTTTATCTCCCTCACCAACTTCAAACATGTGCTATCTGAGCAGCTAACCGATCGCTGCAGCTGTACATAGACTATTGGTAAATAGCCCACCCATTTTCACCTACCTCATCCCCACACTGTTTTTATTTATTTACTTTTCTGCTCTTTTGCACACCAGTATCTCTACCTGTACATGACCATCTGATCATTTATCACTCCAGTGCTAATCTGCAAAATTGTAATTATTCGCCTACCTCCTCATGCCTTTTGCACATAATGTATATAGACTCCCCTTTTTTTGTACTGTGTTATTGACTTGTTAATTGTTTACTCCATGTGTAACTCTGTGTTGTCTGTTCACACTGCTAAGCTTTATCTTGGCCAGGTCGCAGTTACAAATGAGAACTTGTTCTCAACTAGCCCACCTGGTTAAATAAAGTTGAAATAAAAAATAAATAAAAAATGTGGACACCTCCTAGTGGTGGGGTTGTTAGGAGTGTTTATCAGACCATGTGGACACCTCCTAGTGGTGGGGTTGTTCGGAGTGTTTACCAGACCATGTGGACACCTCCTAGTGGTGGGGTTGTTAGGAGTGTTTATCAGACCATGTGGACACCTCCTAGTGGTGGGGTTGTTAGGAGTGTTTATCAGACCATGTGGACACCTCCTAGTGGTGGGGTTGTTAGGAGTGTTTATCAGACCATGTGGACACCTCCTAGTGGTGGGGTTGTTAGGAGTGTTTATCAGACCATGTAGACACCTCCTAGTGGTGGGGTTGTTAGGAGTGTTTATCAGACCATGTGGACACCTCCTAGTGGTGGGGTTGTTAGGAGTGTTTATCAGACCATGTGGACACCTCCTAGTGGTCTGGTTGTTAGGAGTGTTTATCAGACCATGTGGACACCTTCTCGTGGTGGGGTTGTTAGGAGTGTTAATCAGACCATGTGGACACCTCCTAGTGGTCTGGTTGTTAGGAGTGTTTATCAGACCATGTGGACACCTCCTAGTGGTGGGGTTGTTAGGAGTGTTTATCAGACCATGTGGACACCTTCTCGTGGTGGGGTTGTTAGGAGTGTTAATCAGACCATGTGGACACCTCCTAGTGGTCTGGTTGTTAGGAGTGTTTATCAGACCATGTGGACACCTCCTAGTGGTGGGGTTGTTAGGAGTGTTTATCAGACCATGTGGACACCTCCTAGTGGTGGGGTTGTTAGGAGTGTTTATCAGACCATGTGGACACCTCCTAGTGGTGGGGTTGTTAGGAGTGTTTATCAGACCATGTGGACACCTCCTAGTGGTGGGGTTGTTAGGAGTGTTTATCAGACCATGTGGACACCTCCTAGTGGTCTGGTTGTTAGGAGTGTTTATCAGACCATGTGGACACCTCCTAGTGGTGGGGTTGTTAGGGGTGTTTATCAGACCATGTGGACACCTCCTAGTGGTGGGGTTGTTAGGAGTGTTTATCAGACCATGTGGACACCTCCTAGTGGTCTGGTTGTTAGGAGTGTTTATCAGACCATGTGGACACCTCCTAGTGGTGGGGTTGTTAGGAGTGTTTATCAGACCCTGTGGACACCTCCTAGTGGTGGGGTTGTTAGGGGTGTTTATCAGACCATGTGGACACCTCCTAGTGGTGGGGTTGTTAGGATTGTTTATCAGACCATGTGGACACCTCCTAGTGGTCTGGTTGTTAGGAGTGTTTACCAGACCATGTGGACACCTCCTAGTGGCGGGGTTGTTAGGGGTGTTTATCAGACCATGTGGACACCTCCTAGAGGTGGGGTTGTTAGGAGTGTTTATCAGACCATGTGGACACCTCCTAGTGGTGGGGTTGTTAGGAGTGTTTATCAGACCATGTGGACACCTCCTAGTGGTGGGGTTGTTAGGAGTGTTTATCAGACCATGTGGACACCTCCTAGTGGTGGGGTTGTTAGGAGTGTTTATCAGACCATGTGGACACCTCCTAGTGGTGGGGTTGTTAGGAGTGTTTATCAGACCATGTGGACACCTCCTAGTGGTCTGGTTGTTAGGAGTGTTTATCAGACCATGTGGACACCTCCTAGTGGTGGGGTTGTTAGGAGTGTTTATCAGACCATGTGGACACCTCCTAGTGGTCAGGTTGTTAATAGAACTACCCCCTGATCCGGGAGAATAGTCATCAACTCCACATAATTAGCATACGCAACGGACAAAAAAATCTTATCGAAAATATTCATATTCATGAAATCCAAGTGAAATATATTGAAACACAGCTTAGCCTTTTGTTAATCACCCTGTCATCTCAGATTTTGAAATTATGTTTACAGCCAAAGCCAGCCATTGTGTAAGTTTATCGATAGCCTAGCATAGCATTATGCAAAGCTCGTGTTGGTCACGAAAATCAGAAAAGCAATTAAATTAACCAGAAGGTATTTAAATGGTAATAACTAGACTTTTTTTCCAACAGATATTATTGGCAAATGTATTCCAGTAAGTTGTGACATAAGGAATGGATACATCCCCTTTGAAATAAAGCAGGTATAGATCTGTTGTTTGAGGGATTTAGGAAAGAAACAGTTTCCCCATTGGAGAGTCAACTGGATTAGCGAAGGTAGGTCATCTGAGGTCTTTACACCTCTAAACAACATGAGTTCCAGATGGAACAGCATCAGTGTTTATGGAGAACTCTCTAGGAGGGCAGGTCCAGAGTGAGGTCTGGTTACACCTCTAAATAACATGAGTTCCAGATGGAACAGCATGTAGAGACTATGGAGAACTGTTAGGATTGGTTAACAGGTGAGGTCTGGCTACACCTCTAAATAACATGAGAGTTCCAGATGGAATAGCATCAGAGAAATAAAAAAAAATAAAAAACTATGGAGAACTCTCTAGGAGGGCAGGTCAACAGAGTGAGGTCTGTGTTACACCTCTAAATAACATGAGAGTTCCAGATGGAATAGCATCAGAGACTATGGAGAACTCTCTAGGAGGGCAGGTCAACAAGGTGGGGTCTGGCTACACCTCTAAATAACATGAGAGTTCCAGATGGAATAGCATCAGAGTGGTGGAGAACTGTTAGGAGTGTTTATCAACAAGGTGAGGTCTGGACACCTCTAAATGGTGGGGTTCCAGATGGAGTGCATCAGACCATGGAGAACTCTAGTGGCAGGTCAACAAGGTGAGGTCTGGCTTTATCAGAGTTCCAGTGGAACACATCAGAGACTATGGGAACTCTTAGGAGGGCAGGTCAACAAGGTGAGGTCTGGACACCTCTAAATAACATGGAGTTCCAGATGGAATTTATCAGAGACTATGGAGAACTCTCTAGGAGGGCAGGTCAACAAGGTGAGGTCTGGACACCTCTAAATATGGTGGGGTTGATGGAATAGCATCAGACCATGGAGAACTCTAGGAGTGGGGTCAACAAGGTGAGTGCTACACCTCTAAATAACAGAGTTCCAGATGGAACAGCATCAGAGACTATGGAGAACTCTCTAGGAGTGTTTATCAGACAAGGTGAGGTCTGGACACCTCTAAGTAACATGGGGTTCCAGATGGAATAGCATCAGAGACTATGGAGAACTCCTAGGTGTTACAGGGATATTGTAACAAGATGAAATTCCTCATAATTGAGTAACAATCCTTCTGCATTAAGGAGTTGTTTATCAGCAGGATATGATTATTAAACCAGTTCTTCAAGAATAAAGACTTGTTTCTGTACAAAATATGTTATTGTTCCAAATGAAATACCTTTTTAAATATATTGGTGGGAATACTGTTGTAGGAATCTTGTGTTATAGTTACAAAGTAACACAAAAGTGAAGTCACCAAAACGGGAGAAGATATAATGAGGGATGAAATTCCAAATTGAAGTTGGATTCTTTAGAAATGTGTATTAGTATTATTTATAGTAAAATCAACTAAATGTTCATAACGACAGATGTCCTTATATAATGTGTAGGATTTTCCCAGATGAAGTTGAAAAGCATCTGGTCAACCTCTTTCCCTATTTTGTGGTCAAGATGTAGGAACTGGGCTGCAAACAACTTCTGTATGACTGACGCCTTTAGTGATTTAGTCTGATGCTTTAATATATAACATTCTGCCCTCCGAATTCATATCTAAGGGTCATTTTCCATTGGTGCAAATTTGTTCTGTGAGAAAATCTAATAATAATAATAACTTTGTAAATCAGGATGCATTATGAAAGGACAATAAGAGACGGTGGTAATATGTTTCCTTTTAGAGACTATAATACATGACAACCAGGTCATTTTAGTTCCTCTTAGAATCACAACCTCAGTGGAACAACAGTTTGTCATTTCCCACAGGTACAGTTCTCCTGAACAAACAAGTGCAGGACAGAGGAATAGCAATTCTTACCTTGTTCTAAACTCAATCACCTTCTTCATCCTCATCATTCAGTTCTTTGAAATACAGTTTTGATGTTGTGCACAATTATCAGTTTCTGTTTGGTTTATGCCGCCCATTCATTCACTGTCAGCTACATCAGCCCATTCATTCACTGTCAGCTACATCAGCCCATTCATTCACTGTCAGCTACATCAGCCCATTCATTCACTGTCAGCTACATCAGCCCATTCATTCACTGTCAGCTACATCAGCCCATTCATTCACTGTCAGCTACATCAGCCCATTCATTCACTGTCAGCTACATCAGACCATGCATTCACTGTCAGCTACATCAGCCCATTCATTCACTGTCAGCTACATCAGCCCATTCATTCACTGTCAGCTACATCAGCCCATTCATTCACTGTCAGCTACATTAGACAAATCAGCACCTTGGAACCCAAGAGCATAGTCAGTGCTCTACCTCCCCCTTGTGGTGGTGTGGAGCAATGCAATAAGCAGTCAAACAGGGTAATGTACTAAAACCACAAATTACCTCTATATCCTGCAGCAAAATCTCAAAACTTAATTCAGGAACTAAGTAGATCTGGAAGTAGATCTGTAAATAGATCTGGAAGTAGATCTGGAAATAACTTCATCTTTAGAAAGCAACACTCAACCTTTCAAGGATAAATCCCTCTGCAACCTTTGGTTCAACTTCTTTTCATTTATTTCTTCAATAATAATCGAATGAGCATATATAACACATCGAATGAGCATATTTTCTGTTGATCCTTAGATATGGTAATCCCAAGGTATGTTACATTTTCCTTAAGTGGAATATTGCAGATAGAGGGATTCACACAGTCTGTAACATATGTCTATCACACAGTCTGTAACATATGTCTATCACACAGTCTGTAACATATGTCTATCACACAGTCTGTAACATATGTCTATCACACAGTCTGTAACATCTGTCTATCACACAGTCTGTAACATCTGTCTATCACACAGTCTGTAACATCTGTCTATCACACAGTCTGTAACATCTGTCTATCACACAGTCTGTAACATCTGTCTATCACACAGTCTGTAACATCTGTAAAATCACACAGTCTGTAACATCTGTCTATCACACAGTCTGTAACATATGTCTATCACACAGTCTGTAACATATGTCTATCACACAGTCTGTAACATCTGTCTATCACACAGTCTGTAACATCTGTCTATCACACAGTCTGTAACATATGTCTATCACACAGTCTGTAACATATGTCTATCACACAGTCTGTAACATCTGTCTATCACACAGTCTGTAACATGTGTCTATCACACAGTCTGTAACATCTGTCTATCACACAGTCTGTAACATATGTCTATCACACAGTCTGTAACATCTGTCTATCACACAGTCTGTAACATCTGTCTATCACACAGTCTGTAACATCTGTCTATCACACAGTCTGTAACATCTGTCTATCACACAGTCTGTAACATCTGTCTATCACACAGAAACACATCTGTCTATCACACAGTCTGTAACATCTGTCTATCACACAGTCTGTAACATCTGTCTATCACACAGTCTGTAACATCTGTCTATCACACAGTCTGTAACATCTGTCTATCACACAGTCTGTAACATATGTCAATCACACAGTCTGTAACATCTGTCTATCACACAGTCTGTAACATATGTCTATCACACAGTCTGTAACATCTGTCTACCACACAGTCTGTAACATCTGTCTATCACACAGTCTGTAACATCTGTCTATCACACAGTCTGTAACATCTGTCTATCACACAGTCTGTAACATCTGTCTATCACACAGTCTGTAACATATGTCTATCACACAGTCTGTAACATGTGTCTATCACACAGTCTGTAACATCTGTCTATCACACAGTCTGTAACATATGTCTATCACACAGTCTGTAACATCTGTCTATCACACAGTCTGTAACATATGTCTATCACACAGTCTGTAACATATGTCTATCACACAGTCTGTAACATATGTCTATCACACAGTCTGTAACATCTGTCTATCACACAGTCTGTAACATGTGTCTATCACACAGTCTGTAACATCTGTCTATCACACAGTCTGTAACATATGTCTATCACACAGTCTGTAACATCTGTCTATCACACAGTCTGTAACATATGTCTATCACACAGTCTGTAACATATGTCTATCACACAGTCTGTAACATCTGTCTATCACACAGTCTGTAACATATGTCTATCACACAGTCTGTAACATCTGTCTATCACACAGTCTGTAACATCTGTCTATCACACAGTCTGTAACATCTGTCTATCACACAGTCTGTAACATATGTCTATCACACAGTCTGTAACATGTGTCTATCACACAGTCTGTAACATGTGTCTATCACACAGTCTGTAACATGTGTCTATCACACAGTCTGTAACATCTGTCTATCACACAGTCTGTAACATATGTCTATCACACAGTCTGTAACATATGTCTATCACACAGTCTGTAACATGTGTCTATCACACAGTCTGTAACATGTGTCTATCACACAGTCTGTAACATCTGTCTATCACACAGTCTGTAACATGTGTCTATCACACAGTCTGTAACATGTGTCTATCACACAGTCTGTAACATCTGTCTATCACACAGTCTGTAACATCTGTCTATCACACAGTCTGTAACATATGCCTATCACACAGTCTGTAACATCTGTCTATCACACAGTCTGTAACATATGTCTATCACACAGTCTGTAACATGTGTCTATCACACAGTCTGTAACATGTGTCTATCACACAGTCTGTAACATCTGTCTATCACACAGTCTGTAACATCTGTCTATCACACAGTCTGTAACATGTGTCTATCACACAGTCTGTAACATATGTCTATCACACAGTCTGTAACATGTGTCTATCACACAGTCTGTAACATCTGTCTATCACACAGTCTGTAACATGTGTCTATCACACAGTCTGTAACATATGTCTATCACACAGTCTGTAACATGTGTCTATCACACAGTCTGTAACATATGTCTATCACACAGTCTGTAACATATGTCTATCACACAGTCTGTAACATGTGTCTATCACACAGTCTGTAACATATGTCTATCACACAGTCTGTAACATATGTCTATCACACAGTCTGTAACATGTGTCTATCACACAGTCTGTAACATCTGTCTATCACACAGTCTGTAACATGTGTCTATCACACAGTCTGTAACATATGTCTATCACACAGTCTGTAACATATGTCTATCACACAGTCTGTAACATCTGTCTATCACACAGTCTGTAACATCTGTCTATAACACAGTCTGTAACATGTGTCTATCACACAGTCTGTAACATGTGCCTATCACACAGTCTGTAACATGTGTCTATCACACAGTCTGTAACATATGTCTATCACACAGTCTGTAACATATGTCTATCACACAGTCTGTAACATATGTCTATCACACAGTCTGTAACACATGTCTATCACACAGTCTGTAACATGTGTCTATCACACAGTCTGTAGCATCTGTCTATCACACAGTCAGTAACATGTGTCTATCACACAGTCTGTAACATATGTCTATCACACAGTCTGTAACATATGTCTATCACACAGTCTGTAACATCTGTTTATTCCTCATGAAGACAGATTGGGTCTCCTCTATAATTGCGTCTAATATTGCTTTCATTCTTTTTGCAAATATAGAAGCTAATATTTAGTAGTCTGACAGACAGGATGTAAATTATAGAGGAGAAACAAGTATTTATTGGGCTTATGGATGAATGGATGAATGTAATTATTATTTACAATGTAATCAGAAAAGACCATCAGAAAAGGGACTAACTGTTCTGTAAACAGTTGTGTAAAACTCAGCAGATACACCATCAGTCTCAGCAGATACACCATCAGTCTCAGCAGATACCCCATCAGTCTCAGCAGATACACCATCAGTCTCAGCAGATACACCATCAGTCTCAGCAGATACATCATCAGTCTCAGCAGATACACCATCAGTCTCAGCAGATACACCATCAGTCCCAGCAGATACACCATCAGTCTCAGCAGATACACCATCAGTCTCAGCAGATACACCATCAGTCTCAGCAGTTACACCATCAGTCTCAGCAGATACACCATCAGTCTCAGCAGATACACCATCAGTCTCAGCAGATACACCATCAGTCCCAGCAGATACACCATCTGTCTCAGCAGATACACCATCAGTCTCAGCAGATACACCATCAGTCTCAGCAGATACACCATCAGTCTCAGCAGATACACCATCAGTCTCAGCAGATACACCATCAGTCTCAGCAGATACACCATCAGTCTCAGCAGATACACCATCAGTCCCAGCAGATACACCATCAGTCTCAGCAGATACACCATCAGTCTCAGCAGATACACCATCAGTCTCAGCAGATACACCATCAGTCCCAGCAGATACACCATCAGTCTCAGCAGATACACCATCAGTCTCAGCAGATACACCATCAGTCTCAGCAGATACACCATCAGTCTCAGCAGATACACCATCAGTCCCAGCAGATACACCATCAGTCTCAGCAGATACACCATCAGTCTCAGCAGATACACCATCAGTCTCAGCAGATACACCATCAGTCTCAGCAGATACACCATCAGTCTCAGCAGATACACCATCATTCTCAGCAGATACACCATCAGTCCCAGCAGATACACCATCAGTCTCAGCAGATACACCATCAGTCTCAGCAGATACACCATCAGTCTCAGCAGATACACCATCAGTCTCAGCAGATACACCATCAGTCTCAGCAGATACACCATCAGTCTCAGCAGATACACCATCAGTCTCAGCAGATACACCATCAGTCTCAGCAGATACACCATCAGTCTCAGCAGATACACCATCAGTCTCAGCAGATACACCATCAGTCCCAGCAGATACACCATCAGTCTCAGCAGATACACCATCAGTCTCAGCAGATACACCATCAGTCTCAGCAGATACACCATCAGTCCCAGCAGATACACCATCAGTCTCAGCAGATACACCATCAGTCTCAGCAGATACACCATCAGTCTCAGCAGATACACCATCAGTCCCAGCAGATACACCATCAGTCTCAGCAGATACACCATCAGTCTCAGCAGATACACCATCAGTCTCATCAGATACACCATCAGTCTCAGCAGATACACCATCAGTCTCAGCAGATACACCATCAGTCTCAGCAGATACACCATCAGTCCCAGCAGATACACCATCAGTCTCAGCAGATACACCATCAGTCTCAGCAGATACACCATCAGTCTCAGCAGATACACCATCAGTCTCAGCAGATACACCATCAGTCTCAGCAGATACACCATCAGTCCCAGCAGATACACCATCAGTCTCAGCAGATACACCATCAGTCTCAGCAGATACACCATCAGTCTCAGCAGATACACCATCAGTCTCAGCAGATACACCATCAGTCCCAGGAGTCTTATTATTTTGAAGTTGTTCAATAGAATAAATGATGTGTTCAACTATAACAGGGTCATGACACTGTTCCCTGTCAGCCTCACCAACTGATTTCACATCCCCCAGACAATCACAACAAAGAGTTGAGGACACCTCACGATACTGTAGAAGATGAGGACACCTCACAATAATGTAGAAGATGAGGACACCTCACAGTACTGTAGAAGATGAGGACACCTCACAATACTGTAGAAGATGAGGACACCTCACGATACTGTAGAAGATGAGGACACCTCACAATACTGTAGAAGATGAGGACACCTCACAGTACTGTAGAAGATGAGGACACCTCACAGTACTGTAGAAGATGAGGACACCTCACAATACTGTAGAAGATGAGGACACCTCACAGTACTGTAGAAGATGAGGACACCTCACAATACTGTAGAAGATGAGGACACCTCACAATACTGTAGAAGATGAGGACACCTCACAGTACTGTAGAAGATGAGGACACCTCACAATACTGTAGAAGATGAGGACACCTCACAATACTGTAGAAGATGAGGACACCTCACAATACTGTAGAAGATGAGGACACCTCACAATACTGTAGAAGATGAGGACACCTCACAGTACTGTAGAAGATGAGGACACCTCACAGTACTGTAGACGATGAGGACACCTCACAATACTGTAGAAGATGAGGACACCTCACGATACTGTAGAAGATGAGGACACCTCACAGTACTGTAGAAGATGAGGACACCTCACAATACTGTAGAAGATGAGGACACCTCACAATACTGTAGAAGATGAGGACACCCCACAATACTTTAGAAGATGAGGACACCTCACAATACTGTAGAAGATGAGGACACCTCACAATACTGTAGAAGATGAGGACACCTCACAATACTGTAGAAGATGAGGACACCTCACAGTACTGTAGAAGATGAGGACACCTCACAGTACTGTAGAAGATGAGGACACCTCACAATACTGTAGAAGATGCGGACACCTCACAATACTGTAGAAGATGAGGACACCTCACGGTACTGTAGAAGATGAGGACACCTCACAATACTGTAGAAGATGAGGACACCTCACAATACTGTAGGAGATGAGGACACCTCACAATACTGTAGAAGATGAGGACACCTCACAGTACTGTAGAAGATGAGGACACCTCACAATACTGTAGAAGATGAGGACACCTCACAATACTGTAGAAGATGAGGACACCTCACGGTACTGTAGAAGATGAGGACACCTCACAATACTGTAGAAGATGAGGACACCTCACAATACTGTAGGAGATGAGGACACCTCACAATACTGTAGAAGATGAGGACACCTCACAGTACTGTAGAAGATGAGGACACCTCACAATACTGTAGAAGATGAGGACACCTCACAATACTGTAGAAGATGAGGACACCTCACAGTACTGTAGAAGATGAGGACACCTCACAATACTGTAGAAGATGCAACTAAAGATGGAGATTAATGTGGGGTCATCTGTGATGAGACCAGTCATATTTAATTGCTGAATTTTATTATTTTCATAGTGGTATTTTTCGAACCTGAAAAAAATGGATTAATTTTGTTCATCCATTTCTACCAACATCTGACACAGGTTCCATCTGCTTTCAGTCTATACATATCATCCACCTGGTGTTGTAGATCAAACAGAACAGATTCATCCTCCTCCATTTCTACCTACATCTGACACAGGTTCTGTCTGCTTTCAGTCTATACATATCATCCACCTGGTGTTGTAGATCAAACAGAACAGATTTATCCTCCTCTGAAAGACTTTCAACAGGCTTTTGAACAAGACAGGTGATCTTTGTAAGTACACTTTCTTCTTCAGCTCTCCTGGTCTTGGCAACAATAACATGGGAGTTTCTTGCATATTTTCCAACCTTAAAAAGCTCCCAGTTATTACTGTATGAATTGTTATTCATAGCGTTGTTCCAGAAGTGTTTAACAGCTATATGATCAGTAAGGGCCATTATCAGAGATCAACAGTGTCATGTCAATATAAACAGCTAAGAAAAAATGACTCATCTGGACAACATGATTAATGTTTCCACTGTCCATACCTGCCTACTCCTTTAACACCAGAGACAACATGATTAATGTTTCCACTGTCCATACCTGCCTACTCCTTTAACACCAGAGACAACATGATTCATGTTTCCACTGTCCATACCTGCCTACTCCTTTAACACCAGAGACAACATGATTAATGTTTCCACTGTCCATACCTGCCTACTCCTTTAACACCAGAGACAACATGATTAATGTTTCCACTGTCCATACCTGCCTAATCCTTTAACACCAGAGACAACATGATTAATGTTTCCACTGTCCATACCTGCCTACTCCTTCAACACCAGAGACAACATGATTAATGTTTCCACTGTCCATACCTGCCTACTCCTTCAACACCAGAGACAACATGATTAATGTTTCCACTGTCCATACCTGCCTACTCCTTCAACACCAGAGACAACATGATTAATGTTTCCAGTCCATACCTGCCTACTCCTTTAACACCAGAGACAACATGATTAATGTTTCCACTGTCCATACCTGCCTACTCCTTCAACACCAGAGACAACATGATTAATGTTTCCAGTCCATACCTGCCTACTCCTTTAACACCAGAGACAACATGATTAATGTTTCCACTGTCCATACCTGCCTACTCCTTCAACACCAGAGACAACATGATTAATGTTTCCACTGTCCATACCTGCCTACTCCTTCAACACCAGAGACAACATGATTAATGTTTCCACTGTCCATACCTGCCTACTCCTTCAACACCAGAGACAACATGATTAATGTTTCCAGTCCATACCTGCCTACTCCTTCAACACCAGAGACAACATGATTAATGTTTCCACTGTCCATACCTGCCTACTCCTTTAACACCAGAGACAACATGATTAATGTTTCCACTGTCCATACCTGCCTACTCCTTTAACACCAGAGACAACATGATTAATGTTTCCACTGTCCATACCTGCCTACTCCTTTAACACCAGAGACAACATGATTAATGTTTCCACTGTCCATACCTGCCTACTCCTTTAACACCAGAGACAACATGATTAATGTTTCCACTGTCCATACCTGCCTACTCCTTTAACACCAGAGACAACATGATTAATGTTTCCACTGTCCATACCTGCCTACTCCTTTAACATCAGAGACAACATGATTAATGTTTCCACTGTCCATACCTGCCTACTCCTTCAACACCAGAGACAACATGATTATTGTTTCCACTGTCCATACCTGCCTACTCCTTCAACACCAGAGACAACATGATTAATGTTTCCACTGTCCATACCTGCCTAATCCTTTAACACCAGAGACAACATGATTAATGTTTCCACTGTCCATACCTGCCTACTCCTTTAACACCAGAGACAACATGATTAATGTTTCCACTGTACATACCTGCCTACTCCTTTAACACCAGAGACAACATGATTAATGTTTCCACTGTCCATACCTGCCTACTCCTTCAACACCAGAGACAACATGATTAATGTTTCCACTGTCCATACCTGCCTACTCCTTTAACACCAGAGACAACATGATTAATGTTTCCACTGTCCATACCTGCCTACTCCTTCAACACCAGAGACAACATGATTAATGTTTCCACTGTCCATACCTGACTACTCCTTCAACACCAGTGACAACATGATTAATGTTTCCACTGTCCATACCTGCCTACTCCTTTAACACCAGAGACAACATGATTAATGTTTCCACTGTCCATACCTGCCTACTCCTTTAACACCAGAGACAACATGATTAATGTTTCCACTGTCCATACCTGCCTACTCCTTTAACACCAGAGTTAGGATTAAATTCCCCAACATGTAATGATATCAAGAAGACTTTATAACTGCCCTGATAGGCTCTTTATTGACAACTCTAATATATATCAAGAAGACTTTATAACTGCCCTGATAGGCTCTTTATTGACAACTCTAACAGGACAATTTGGGTCGACATGGAAGAAGAACTTAATGCCCCATTTTGAGCATCATATTATCTGAGTCAACACTTAAATGTGGGACGGCAGAATCCCATAATGTCCCAAACTAAGAAATATGGAGTCAGACAAATAAGAGACAAACATCTTCACCTTTCCTGACAAGCTCTGCTTCGTTATGGAACAACCATGAATACTAATTAGGAGGAAAGGTGGTTGTCTGGAGAGAGTGGGATAGGTTTTGTTTTAGCCTCAACACTAATACATTTCACTTCTGCTTTTAGTGTCAACTTGAATTAGAGTGTGGCTGTGGAAGACTGGTCCCTTGATGATGTCTGCAAGTGTCTGAGTACCAATGATCTCCATGATTCCATCCCATCATTCCAAGGTTCACAGTCTTTCTGAAGAATGTCAACTCTATTCTATTGTCCACTTTGCCACGAGCAAACAATCTCTGTGTCCAGACAACTCACACATATTGGCCTCTATCACCAGCATGAACCACATGTTCTAACTACCTGTGGAGTTAATGGGTGTGGGAAAACAAATAGATGTTTCAGCGTCTATCGGTCACACATCTACCAAAACCACACAGAGCTTTTACGCGGCAACTTAGATGAGAATTGCCCTCATGATGAATTTGAGACTGGGACTGATCCCATTGAAGATGACATGAGACTGGGACTGATCCCATTGAAGATGACATGAGACTGGGACTGATCCCATTGAAGATGACATGAGACTGGGACTGATCCCATTGAAGATGACATGAGACTGGGACTGATCCCATTGAAGATGACATGAGACTGGGACTGATCCCATTGAAGATGACATGAGACTGGGACTGATCCCATTGAAGATGACATGAGACTGGGACTGATCCCATTGAAGATGACATGAGACTGGGACTGATCCCATTGAAGATGACATGAGACTGGGACTGATCCCATTGAAGATGACATGAGACTGGGACTGATCACATTTAAGATGACATGAGACTGGGACTGATCCCATTGAAGATGACATGAGACTGGGACTGATCCCATTGAAGATGACATGAGACTGGGACTGATCCCATTGAAGATGACATGAGACTGGGACTGATCCCATTGAAGATGACATGAGACTGGGAATGATCCCATTGAAGATGACATGAGACTGGGACTGATCCCATTGAAGATGACATGAGACTGGGACTGATCCCATTGAAGATGACATGAGACTGGGACTGATCCCATTGAAGATGACATGAGACTGGGACTGATCCCATTGAAGATGACATGAGACTGGGACTGATCCCATTGAAGATGACATGAGACTGGGACTGATCCCATTGAAGATGACATGAGACTGGGACTGATCCCATTGAAGATGACATGAGACTGGGACTGATCCCATTGAAGATGACATGAGACTGGGACTGATCCCATTGAAGATGACATGAGACTGGGACTGATCCCATTGAAGATGACATGAGACTGGGACTGATCCCATTGAAGATGACATGAGACTGGGACTGATCCCATTGAAGATGACATGAGACTGGGACTGATCCCATTGAAGATGACTTGAGACTGGGACTGATCCCATTGAAGATGACATGAGCGATGTAGAGAGTCTGCCAGAGGCTGAATATGTTCAAGACACAGAGATCAACACTGAGCAGCTAATTGAACGTCTCCAAAACAATATCTGTCTTGTTATTTAGTAAACCAGGAAAGAGCACTGCATCCCAGCTACGGTACAGAATAACATTGTTGAGGACCTCAGAACCATGTTGATGCATTATGACACTACAGTCCCCTCAGGTTTCATCTGACAAATAAACTAATAGATGTGGTTGAAGAGGACGATCTCAGGGACTTGCTTAACAACTCTGCAGTATTGGAGGAATGCATTAGATGCATCATCTCTGAGTGGATGCTGGAGCATTACTGTGTGAAAGAAGAGGGCGTTGTCAGGACAACTGAAGTACCACTGAGAAACAAAGGTTATAAAACAAGGTCATTTCAATACAGCTACATTTCCCCCAGGCTACATGAATATAAAGAGACATGAGACAAAACAATCATAATGAATCAGATTACATGGCCCCCAGGCTACATGAATATAAAGAGACATGAGACAAAACAATCATAATGAATCAGATTACATGGAGAGGGGGACCTGATCCTAGATCAGAATTAACCAGATTACATGGAGAGGGAGGCCTGATCCTAGATCATAATGAATCAGATTACATGGAGAGGGGGACCTGATCCTAGATCATAATGAATCAGATTTCATGGAGAGGGGGGACCTGATCCTAGATCATAATGAATCAGATTACATGGAGAGGAGGACCTGATCCTAGATCATAATGAATCAGATTACATGGAGAGGGGGACCTGATCCTAGATCATAATGAATCAGATTTCATGGAGAGGGGACCTGATCCTAGATCATAATGAATCAGATTACAGGGAGAGGGGGGACCTGATCCTAGATCATAATGAATCAGATTTCATGGAGAGGGGACCTGATCCTAGATCATAATGAATCAGATTACATGGAGAGGGGGGACCTGATCCTAGATCATAATGAATCAGATTACACGGAGAGGAGGACCTGATCCTAGATCATAATGAATCAGATTACATGGAGAGGGGGGACCTGATCCTAGATCATAATGAATCAGATTACATGGAGAGAAGGACCTGATCCTAGATCATAATGAATCAGATTACATGGACAGGGGGACCTGATCCTAGATCATAATGAATCAGATTTCATGGAGAGGAGGACCTGATCCTAGATCATAATGAATCAGATTACATGGAGAGGGGGACCTGATCCTAGATCATAATGAATCAGATTACATGGACAGGGGGACCTGATCCTAGATCATAATGAATCAGATTTCATGGAGAGGAGGACCTGATCCTAGATCATAATGAATCAGATTACACGGAGAGGAGGACCTGATCCTAGATCATAATGAATCAGATTTCATGGAGAGGAGGACCTGATCCTAGATCATAATGAATCAGATTACATGGACAGGGGGACCTGATCCTAGATCATAATGAATCAGATTTCATGGAGAGGAGGACCTGATCCTAGATCATAATGAATCAGATTACACGGAGAGGAGGACCTGATCCTAGATCATAATGAATCAGATTACATGGAGAGGAGGACCTGATCCTAGATCATAATGAATCAGATTACATGGAGAGGGGGACCTGATCCTAGATCATAATGAATCAGATTTCATGGAGAGGGGACCTGATCCTAGATCATAATGAATCAGATTACAGGGAGAGGGGGGACCTGATCCTAGATCATAATGAATCAGATTTCATGGAGAGGGGACCTGATCCTAGATCATAATGAATCAGATTACATGTAGAGGGGGACCTAATCCTAGATCATAATGAATCAGATTACATGGAGAGGGGGACCTGATCCTAGATCATAATGAATCAGATTACAGGGAGAGGGGGGACCTGATCCTAGATCATAATGAATCAGATTACATGTAGAGGGGGACCTGATCCTAGATCATAATGAATCAGATTACATGGACAGGGGGACCTGATCCTAGATCATAATGAATCAGATTACATGTAGAGGGGGACCTGATCCTAGATCATAATGAATCAGATTACATGTAGAGGGGGACCTGATCCTAGATCATAATGAATCAGATTACATGTAGAGGGGGACCTGATCGTAGATCAGCACTCCTCCTCTGAGACACTTCCCTGGAGTCACCAGGACCAAGAAACCAAACACTTCATGTTGTAAAGTCTAGTTACAGAAGGTGTTTACTGCCATCTAGTGGAAGATACCACCGTAGATTGTTTTGTTAGAAAATATCAAAAGTATGTCCTTTAAGAACCTATAATCAAGGTGTATGCTCACGTCAAATGTTTAAAGAATGTCACAAATGTTCAAATGTATAATAAAAAATAAAAATATATATTGAACTTAATCAAAAGTCTAACCACCCTGAGAGATTAGGAAAAGGTCTGGAGGGGTTCAGGGGTGAGGACTCATCCATACATGAGTTATCATTAACAATTTCAAAAGGGGGAGGAGTTCAGGGGTGAGGACTCATCCATACATGAGTTATCATTAACAATTTCAAAAGGGGGAGGAGTTCAGGGGTGAGGACTCATCCATACATGAGTTATCATTAACCCTTTCAAAAGGGGGAGGAGTTCAGGGGTGAGGACTCATCCATTAATGAGTTATCATTAACCATTTCAAAAGGGGAGGGGCTCAGGGGTGAGGACTCATCCATTAATGAGTTATCATTAACCATTTCAAAAGGGGAGGGGCTCAGGGGTGAGGACTCATCCATTAATGAGTTATCATTAACCATTTCAAAAGGGGAGGGGTTCAGGGATGAGGACTCATCCATTAATGAGTTATCATTAACCATTTCAAAAGGGGAGGGGTTCAGGGATGAGGACTCATCCATTAATGAGTTATCATTAACCATTTCAAAAGGGGAGTAAGGACTCATCCATAAATGAGTTATCATTAACGATTTCAATGGGGGAGGGGCTCAGGGGTGAGGACTCATCCATTAATGAGTTATCATTAACCATTTCAAAGGGGGGAGGGGCTTAGGGGTGAGGACTCATCCATTAATGAGTTATCATTAACCATTTCAAAAGGGGGAGTAAGGACTCATCCATAAATGAGTTATCATTAACCATTTCAAAAGGGGGAGGGGTTCAGGGGTTGAGGACTCATCCATTAATGAGTTATCATTAACCATTTCAAAAGGGGGAGGGGCTCAGGAGTGAGGACTCATCCATTAATGAGTTATCATTAACCATTTCAAAAGGGGAGGGGTTCAGGGGTGAGGACTCATCCATTAATGAGTTATCATTAACCATTTCAAAAGGGGGAGTAAGGACTCATCCATAAATGAGTTATCATTAACCATTTCAAAAGGGGAGGGGCTCAGGAGTGAGGACTCATCCATTAATGAGTTATCATTAACCATTTCAAAAGGGGGAGGGGTTCAGGGGTGAGGACTCATCCATTAATGAGTTATCATTAACCATTTCAAAAGGGGGAGTAAGGACTCATCCATAAATGAGTTATCATTAACCATTTCAAAAGGGGGAGGGGCTCAGGAGTGAGGACTCATCCATTAATGAGTTATCATTAACCATTTCAAAAGGGGGAGGGGTTCAGGGGTGAGGACTCATCCATTCATGAGTAATCATTAGCCCTTTCAAAAGGGGGAGTGGTTCAGGGGTGAGGACTCATCCATTAATGAGTAATCATTAGCCCTTTCAAAAGGGGGAGTAAGGACTCATCCATAAATGAGTTATCATTAACCATTTCAATGGGGGGAGGGGCTCAGGAGTGAGGACTCATCCATTAATGAGTTATCATTAACCATTTCAAAAGGGGGAGGGGTTCAGGGGTGAGGACTCATCCATTAATGAGTTATCATTAACCATTTCAAAAGGGGGAGTAAGGACTCATCCATAAATGAGTTATCATTAAACATTTCAAAAGGGGGAGGGGCTCAGGAGTGAGGACTCATCCAATAATGAGTTATCATTAACCATTTCAAAAGGGGAGGGGTTCAGGGGTGAGGACTCATCCATTCATGAGTAATCATTAGCCCTTTCAAAAGGGGGAGTGGTTCAGGGGGTGAGGACTCATCCATTAATGAGTAATCATTAGCCCTTTCAAAAGGGGGAGTAAGGACTCATCCATAAATGAGTTATCATTAACCATTTCAATGGGGGGAGGGGCTCAGGAGTGAGGACTCATCCATTAATGAGTTATCATTAACCATTTCAAAAGGGGGAGGGGTTCAGGGGTGAGGACTCATCCATTAATGAGTAATCGTTAGCCCTTTCAAAAGGGGGAGGGGCTCAGGAGTGAGGACTCATAATATAATAATAATAATAATATATCCCATTTAGCAGACGCTTTTGTCCAAAGCGACTTACAAGTCGGCTGGGGCCACTACTGCATATGGGTGGCCCCAGTGGGAATCGAACCCACGACGCTTGGCGTTGCAAGCGCCATGCTCTACCGACTGAGCCACACAGGACTCATCCATTAATGAGTTAACATTAGCCCTTTCAAAAGGGGGAGGAGTTCCAAGAACATCTTTAGGAGCTGTAGCTCTTTGAAGGGTTTTGTTTTAAAGTTTGAATCTGTTGGTGAAGCTTATAGTTTCGTACCTGAGAGTGGAATGTTGAGGACTGTCAGGGCTTTAAGACACTGAAGCCACCCAGGAGGTCTTCTATCATCAGCATTCTGGTGGGATGCAGAGATACTTTTAAACAAGTCCATCGTAGGAGAACCCCTGACAACGTCCTGAAAGATAAACTCTCCTTTGTCATTCCAAGTAGCGGCCCCCTGAAAGATAAACTCTCCTTTGTCATTCCAAGTAGCAGCCCCCTGAAACATAAACTCTCCTTTGTCATTCCAAGTAGCGGCCCCCTGAAAGATAAACTCTCCTTTGTCATTCCAAGTAGCAGCCCCCTGAAAGATAAACTCTCCTTTGTCATTCCAAGTAGCGGCCCCTGAAAGATAAACTCTCCTTTGTCATTCCAAGTAGCAGCCCCCTGAAAGATAAACTCTCCTTTGTCATTCCAAGTAGCGGCCCCCTGAAAGATAAACTCTCCTTTGTCATTCCAAGTAGCAGCCCCTGAAAGATAAACTCTCCTTGTCATTCCAAGTAGCAGCCCCCTGAAAGATAAACTCTCCTTTGTCATTCCAAGTAGCGGCCCCCTGAAAGATAAACTCTCCTTTGTCATTCCAAGTAGAAGCCCCCTGAAAGATAAACTGTCCTTTGTCATTCCAAGTAGCAGCCCCCTGAAAGATAAACTCTCCTTTGTCATTCCAAGTAGCGGCCCCCTGAAAGATAAACTCTCCTTTGTCATTCCAAGTAGCGGCCCCCTGAAAGATAAACTCTCCTTTGTCATTCCAAGTAGCGGCCCCTGAAAGATAAACTCTCCTTTGTCATTCCAAGTAGCGGCCCCTGAAAGATAAACTCTCCTTGTCATTCCAAGTAGCAGCCCCTGAAAGATAAACTCTCCTTTGTCATTCCAAGTAGCGGCCCCCTGAAAGATAAACTCTCCTTTGTCATTCCAAGTAGCGGCCCCTGAAAGATAAACTCTCCTTTGTCATTCCAAGTAGCAGCCCCCTGAAAGATAAACTCTCCTTTGTCATTCCAAGTAGCGGCCCCCTGAAAGATAAACTCTCCTTTGTCATTCCAAGTAGCAGCCCCCTGAAAGATAAACTCTCCTTTGTCATTCCAAGTAGCGGCCCCCTGAAAGATAAACTCTCCTTTGTCATTCCAAGTAGCAGCCCCCTGAAAGATAAACTCTCCTTTGTCATTCCAAGTAGAAGCCCCCTGAAAGATAAACTCTCCTTTGTCATTCCAAGTAGCGGCCCCTGAAAGATAAACTCTCCTTTGTCATTCCAAGTAGAAGCCCCTGAAAGATAAACTCTCCTTTGTCATTCCAAGTAGCAGCCCCTGAAAGATAAACTCTCCTTTGTCATTCCAAGTAGCGGCCCCTGAAAGATAAACTCTCCTTTGTCATTCCAAGTAGCAGCCCCCTGAAAGATAAACTCTCCTTTGTCATTCCAAGTAGCGGCCCCTGAAAGATAAACTCTCCTTTGTCATTCCAAGTAGCGGCCCCTGAAAGATCAACTCTCCTTTGTCATTCCAAGTAGCGGCCCCCTGAAAGATAAACTCTCCTTTGTCATTCCAAGTAGCAGCCCCCTGAAAGATAAACTCTCCTTTGTCATTCCAAGTAGCGGCTTCCTGAAAGATCAACTCTCCTTTGTCATTCCAAGTAGCGGCCCCCTGAAAGATAAACTCTCCTTTGTCATTCCAAGTAGCAGCCCCCTGAAAGATAAACTCTCCTTTGTCATTCCAAGTAGCGGCCCCCTGAAAGATAAACTCTCCTTTGTCATTCAAAGTAGCGGCTCCCTGAAAGATCAACTCTCCTTTGTCATTCCAAGTAGCAGCCCCCTGAAAGATAAACTCTCCTTTGTCATTCCAAGTAGCGGCCCCCTGAAAGATAAACTCTCCTTTGTCATTCCAAGTAGCAGCCCCCTGAAAGATAAACTCTCCTTTGTCATTCCAAGTAGCGGCCCCCTGAAAAATAAACTCTCCTTTGTCATTGCAAGTAGCAGCCCCCTGAAAGATAAACTCTCCTTTGTCATTCCAAGTAGCGGCCCACCTGAAAAATAAACTCTCCTTTGTCATTCCAAGTAGCGGCCCCCTGAAAGATAAACTCTCCTTTGTCATTCCAAGTAGAAGCCCCCTGAAAGATAAACTCTCCTTTGTCATTCCAAGTAGCGGCACCCTGAAAGATAAACTCTCCTTTGTCATTCCAAGTAGCGGCCCCCTGAAAGATAAACTCTCCTTTGTCATTCCAAGTAGCAGCCCACTGAAAGATAAACTCTCCTTTGTCATTCCAAGTAGCGGCCCCCTGAAAGATAAACTCTCCTTTGTCATTCCAAGTAGCAGCCCACTGAAAGATAAACTCTCCTTTGTCATTCCAAGTAGCGGTCCCCTTTGAGTCTTTTGTCTTGTTCATTATGTTTTCCTGTTACGTGCTGGAACATGTGTCAACACATGCAGCACATTATCTTCAACGTATTTGATCTTCAACCTGTAAGGCATTATAGGGGCAGGTCTCTCTCTCTGATCTTCAACCTGTAAGTCATTATAGGGGCAGGTCTCTCTCTGATTTTCAACCTGTAAGGCATTATAGGGGCAGGTCTCTCTCTCTGATCTTCAACCTGTAAGTCATTATAGGGGCAGGTCTCTCTCTCTGATTTTCAACCTGTAAGGCATTATAGGGGCAGGTCTCTCTCTCTGATCTTCAACCTGTAAGTCATTATAGGGGCAGGTCTCTCTCTGATTTTCAACCTGTAAGGCATTATAGGGGCAGGTCTCTCTCTCTGATCTTCAACCTGTAAGTCATTATAGGGGCAGGTCTCTCTCTCTGATTTTCAACCTGTAAGGCATTACAGGGGCAGGGCTCTCTCTCTGATCTTCAACCTGTAAGGCATTATAGGGGCAGGTCTCTCTCTCTGATCTTCAACCTGTAAGGCATTATAGGGGCAGGTCTCTCTCTCTGATCTTCAACCTGTAAGGCATTATAGGGGCAGGTCTCTCTCTCTGATCTTCAACCTGTAAGGCATTATAGGGGCAGGTCTCTCTCTCTGATCTTCAACCTGTAAGGCATTATAGGGGCAGGTCTCTCTCTCTGATCTTCAACCTGTAAGGCATTATAGGGGCAGGTCTCTCTCTCTGACTTTCAACCTGTAAGGCATTACAGGGGCAGGTCTCTCTCTCTGATCTTCAACCTGTAAGGCATTACAGGGGCAGGTCTCTCTCTCTGATTTTCAACCTGTAAGGCTTTATAGGGGCAGGTCTCTCTCTCTGATCTTCAACCTGTAAGGCATTATAGGGGCAGGTCTCTCTCTTTCTGATCTTCAACCTGTAAGGCATTATAGGGGCAGGTCTCTCTCTCTGATCTTCAACCTGTAAGGCATTATAGGGGCAGGTCTCTCTCTCTGATCTTCAACCTGTAAGGCATTACAGGGGCAGGTCTCTCTCTCTGATCTTCAACCTGTAAGGCATTATAGGGGCAGGTCTCTCTCTCTGATCTTCAACCTGTAAGGCATTATAGGGGCAGGTCTCTCTCTCTGAACTTCAACCTGTAAGGCATTATAGGGGCAGGTCTCTCTCTCTGATCTTCAACCTGTAAGGCATTATAGGGGCAGGTCTCTCTCTCTGATCTTCAACCTGTAAGGCATTATAGGGGCAGGTCTCTCTCTCTGATCTTCAACCTGTAAGGCATTATAGGGGCAGGTCTCTCTCTCTGATCTTCAACCTGTAAGGCATTACAGGGGCAGGTCTCTCTCTGATCTTCAACCTGTAAGGCATTACAGGGGCAGGTCTCTCTCTCTGAACTTCAACCTGTAAGGCATTATAGGGGCAGGTCTCTCTCTCTGAACTTCAACCTGTAAGGCATTATAGGGGCAGGTCTCTCTCTCTGATCTTCAACCTGTAAGGCATTATAGGGGCAGGTCTCTCTCTGATCTTCAACCTGTAAGGCATTATAGGGGCAGGTCTCTCTCTCTGAACTTCAACCTGTAAGGCATTATAGGGGCAGGTCTCTCTCTCTCTGATCTTCAACCTGTAAGGCATTATAGGGGCAGGTCTCTCTCTCTGATCTTCAACCTGTAAGGCATTATAGGGGCAGGTCTCTCTCTCTGATCTTCAACCTGTAAGGCATTATAGGGGCAGGTCTCTCTCTCTGAACTTCAACCTGTAAGGCATTATAGGGGCAGGTCTCTCTCTGATCTTCAACCTGTAAGGCATTATAGGGGCAGGGCTCTCTCTCTGATCTTCAACCTGTAAGGCATTATAGGGGCAGGTCTCTCTCTGATCTTCAACCTGTAAGGCATTATAGGGGCAGGTCTCTCTCTCTGAACTTCAACCTGTAAGGCATTATAGGGGCAGGTCTCTCTCTCTGATCTTCAACCTGTAAGGCATTATAGGGGCAGGTCTCTCTCTGATCTTCAACCTGTAAGGCATTATAGGGGCAGGTCTCTCTCTCTGATCTTCAACCTGTAAGGCATTATAGGGGCAGGTCTCTCTCTCTGAACTTCAACCTGTAAGGCATTATAGGGGCAGGTCTCTCTCTGATCTTCAACCTGTAAGGCATTATAGGGGCAGGGCTCTCTCTCTGATCTTCAACCTGTAAGGCATTATAGGGGCAGGTCTCTCTCTCTGATCTTCAACCTGTAAGGTATTACAGGGGCAGGTCTCTCTCTCTGATCTTCAACCTGTAAGGCATTATAGGGGCAGGTCTCTCTCTCTGATCTTCAACCTGTAAGGCATTATAGGGGCAGGTCTCTCTCTCTGATCTTCAACCTGTAAGGCATTGCAGGGGCAGGGCTCTCTCTCTGATCTTCAACCTCTAAGGCATTATAGGGGCAGGTCTCTCTCTCTGATCTTCAACCTGTAAGGCATTATAGGGGCAGGTCTCTCTCTCTGATCTTCAACCTCTAAGGCATTATAGGGGCAGGGCTCTCTCTCTCTGATCTTCAACCTCTAAGGCATTATAGGGGCAGGTCTCTCTCTCTGATCTTCAACCTGTAAGGCATTACAGGGGCAGGTCTCTCTCTCTGATCTTCAACCTGTAAGGAATTATAGGGGCAGGGCTCTCTCTCTGATCTTCAACCTGTAAGGCATTATAGGGGCAGGTCTCTCTCTCTGATCTTCAACCTGTAAGGCATTATAGGGGCAGGTCTCTCTCTCTGAACTTCAACCTGTAAGGCATTATAGGGGCAGGTCTCTCTCTCTGATCTTCAACCTGTAAGGCATTATAGGGGCAGGTCTCTCTCTCTGATCTTCAACCTGTAAGGCATTATAGGGGCAGGTCTCTCTCTCTGATCTTCAACCTGTAAGGCATTATAGGGGCAGGTCTCTCTCTCTGATCTTCAACATGTAAGGCATTATAGGGGCAGGTCTCTCTCTGATCTTCAACCTGTAAGGCATTACAGGAGCAGGTCTCTCTGATATTCAACCTGTAAGGCATTACAGGGGCAGGTCTCTCTCTCTGATCTTCAACCTGTAAGGCATTATAGGGGCAGGTCTCTCTCTCTGATCTTCAACCTGTAAGGCATTATAGGGGCAGGTCTCTCTCTGATCTTCAACCTGTAAGGCATTATAGGGGCAGGTCTCTCTCTCTGAACTTCAACCTGTAAGGCATTATAGGGGCAGGTCTCTCTCTGATCTTCAACCTGTAAGGCATTATAGGGCAGGTCTCTCTCTCTGATCTTCAACCTGTAAGGCATTATAGGGGCAGGTCTCTCTCTGATCTTCAACCTGTAAGGCATTATAGGGGCAGGTCTCTCTCTGAACTTCAACCTGTAAGGCATTATAGGGGCAGGTCTCTCTCTGATCTTCAACCTGTAAGGCATTATAGGGGCAGGGCTCTCTCTCTGATCTTCAACCTGTAAGGCATTATAGGGGCAGGTCTCTCTCTCTGATCTTCAACCTGTAAGGCATTATAGGGGCAGGTCTCTCTCTGATCTTCAACCTGTAAGGCATTATAGGGGCAGGTCTCTCTCTCTGATCTTCAACCTGTAAGGCATTACAGGGGCAGGTCTCTCTCTCTGATCTTCAACCTGTAAGGCATTATAGGGGCAGGTCTCTCTCTCTGATCTTCAACCTGTAAGGCATTATAGGGGCAGGTCTCTCTCTCTGATCTTCAACCTGTAAGGCATTGCAGGGGCAGGGCTTCTCTCTGATCTTCAACCTCTAAGGCATTATAGGGGCAGGTCTCTCTCTGATCTTCAACCTGTAAGGCATTATAGGGGCAGGTCTCTCTCTGATCTTCAACCTCTAAGGCATTATAGGGGCAGGGCTCTCTCTCTCTGATCTTCAACCTCTAAGGCATTATAGGGGCAGGTCTCTCTCTGATCTTCAACCTGTAAGGCATTATAGGGGCAGGTCTCTCTCTCTGAACTTCAACCTGTAAGGCATTATAGGGGCAGGTCTCTCTCTGATCTTCAACCTGTAAGGCATTATAGGGGCAGGGCTCTCTCTCTGATCTTCAACCTGTAAGGCATTATAGGGGCAGGTCTCTCTCTCTGATCTTCAACCTGTAAGGCATTATAGGGGCAGGTCTCTCTCTGAACTTCAACCTGTAAGGCATTATAGGGGCAGGTCTCTCTCTCTGATCTTCAACCTGTAAGGCATTACAGGGGCAGGTCTCTCTGATCTTCAACCTGTAAGGCATTATAGGGGCAGGTCTCTCTCTCTGATCTTCAACCTGTAAGGCATTATAGGGGCAGGTCTCTCTCTGAACTTCAACCTGTAAGGCATTATAGGGGCAGGTCTCTCTCTCTGATCTTCAACCTGTAAGGCATTATAGGGGCAGGTCTCTCTCTCTGATCTTCAACCTGTAAGGCATTATAGGGGCAGGTCTCTCTCTGATCTTCAACCTGTAAGGCATTATAGGGGCAGGTCTCTCTCTCTGATCTTCAACCTGTAAGGCATTATAGGGGCAGGTCTCTCTCTGATCTTCAACCTGTAAGGCATTATAGGGGCAGGTCTCTCTCTCTGAACTTCAACCTGTAAGGCATTATAGGGGCAGGTCTCTCTCTCTGATCTTCAACCTGTAAGGCATTATAGGGGCAGGTCTCTCTCTGATCTTCAACCTGTAAGGCATTATAGGGGCAGGTCTCTCTCTCTGATCTTCAACCTGTAAGGCATTATAGGGGCAGGTCTCTCTCTGAACTTCAACCTGTAAGGCATTATAGGGCAGGTCTCTCTCTCTGATCTTCAACCTGTAAGGCATTATAGGGGCAGGGCTCTCTCTCTGATCTTCAACCTGTAAGGCATTATAGGGGCAGGTCTCTCTGATCTTCAACCTGTAAGGCATTATAGGGGCAGGTCTCTCTCTGAACTTCAACCTGTAAGGCATTATAGGGGCAGGTCTCTCTCTGATCTTCAACCTGTAAGGCATTATAGGGGCAGGTCTCTCTCTCTGATCTTCAACCTGTAAGGCATTATAGGGGCAGGTCTCTCTCTGATCTTCAACCTGTAAGGCATTATAGGGGCAGGTCTCTCTCTCTGATCTTCAACCTGTAAGGCATTATAGGGGCAGGTCTCTCTCTCTGATCTTCAACCTGTAAGGCATTATAGGGGCAGGTCTCTCTCTCTGATCTTCAACCTGTAAGGCATTACAGGGGCAGGTCTCTCTCTCTGATCTTCAACCTGTAAGGCATTATAGGGGCAGGTCTCTCTCTCTGATCTTCAACCTGTAAGGCATTATAGGGGCAGGTCTCTCTCTCTGATCTTCAACCTGTAAGGCATTGCAGGGGCAGGGCTCTCTCTCTGATCTTCAACCTCTAAGGCATTATAGGGGCAGGTCTCTCTCTCTGATCTTCAACCTGTAAGGCATTATAGGGGCAGGTCTCTCTCTCTGATCTTCAACCTCTAAGGCATTATAGGGGCAGGGCTCTCTCTCTCTGATCTTCAACCTGTAAGGCATTATAGGGGCAGGTCTCTCTCTGATCTTCAACCTGTAAGGCATTACAGGGGCAGGTCTCTCTCTCTGATCTTCAACCTGTAAGGAATTATAGGGGCAGGGCTCTCTCTCTGATCTTCAACCTGTAAGGCATTATAGGGGCAGGTCTCTCTCTGATCTTCAACCTGTAAGGCATTATAGGGGCAGGTCTCTCTCTGAACTTCAACCTGTAAGGCATTATAGGGGCAGGTCTCTCTCTCTGATCTTCAACCTGTAAGGCATTATAGGGGCAGGTCTCTCTCTGATCTTCAACCTGTAAGGCATTATAGGGGCAGGTCTCTCTCTCTGATCTTCAACCTGTAAGGCATTATAGGGGCAGGTCTCTCTCTGATCTTCAACCTGTAAGGCATTATAGGGGCAGGTCTCTCTCTCTGATCTTCAACCTGTAAGGCATTACAGGAGCAGGTCTCTCTCTCTGATATTCAACCTGTAAGGCATTACAGGGGCAGGTCTCTCTCTCTGGTCTTCAACCTGTAAGGCATTATAGTGGCAGGTCTCTCTCTCTGATCTTCAACCTGTAAGGCATTACAGGGGCAGGTCTCTCAGATTTTCAACCTGTAAGGTCTCTGGTCCAGGCATAATAATAGAAAGTATAGTAACATATTTAAATCGAGCTTCGAGATTGCAATTCCTATGACTTCCACTAGATGTCAACAGTCTTCAAGGTTTCAGACTTATTTCTTCCAAAACGAGGAAGAATTCTGAGTTTTGATACAGGAACACAGAGTTGTAAATCAATCTGTGCAGCATGATGAAGAGGACACGCTAAAATCGCTTTCCTATTGAACATACTTCTTTCCGTATTAAATATTAGAGTTGAATTACATTTTAGGGAACGTGAGGATTAAATAGAAATGTAGTTTGACTGTTTTAACTTCTTGAAACTCCCCATCCCGGATCCGGGTTTGTGACTAAAGCCTCAGGCTCATTAGCATAACGCAACGTTAACGATTTCTGAAAATCGCAAATAAAATGAAAATAATGCGTCTGCTCTCAAGCTTAGCCTTTTCTTAACAACACTGACATCTCAGATTTTCAAAATATGCTTTTGAACCATAGAAATTGACTAATTTGTGTAAAGCTAGCAGTATGCAAAGCTAGCATAGCATTTTGAGTAGCATTTAGCACGCAACATTTTCACAAAAACCAGATAACCAAATAAATAAAATCATTTACCTTTGAAGAGCTTCTGATGTTTTCAATGAGGAGACTCTCAGTTACATACCAAATGCGCAGTTTTTCCTGAAAGCGTCTGTGTGTAGGAGAAATCGTTCCGTTTTATACATTGCGTCTGGCTACCGAAACGAACCGAAAATTCAGTCACCTACAACGTAAAACTTTTTCCGGATTAACTACATAATATCGACCGAAACATGGCAAACGTTGTTTGGAATCAATCCTCAAGGTGTTTTTTCACATATCTCTTCATTGATATGCAGTTCGTGGAAGCTTGCTTTCCTCTCTGTATCGCATGGAAAAATACTGGCAGGTGACTTTGCGCACCAATTTCGGCGCAGGACACCGGGCGGACACCTGGTAAATGTGGTCTCTTATGGTCAATCTTCCAATGATCTGCCCACAAATACGTCACAATGCTGCAGACACCTTGGGGAAACGACAGAAAGGGTTGACTCACTCCTCTCGCATTCACAGCCATATAAGGAGACAATGGAAAACAGAGCCTCAAAACTCCTTGTCATTTCCTGGATGCCATCTCATCTTGGTTTTGCCTGAAACTCACGTTCTAGGGCACGCACAGAGAATATCTTGGTATTTCAGGACACGTCAGAGTGTTTTCTGTCGAATGGTATCAATTATATGCATAGTCGAGCATCTTTTTGTGACAAAATATCTTGTTTAAAACGGGAACGTTTTTCATCCAAAAATGAAATAGCGCCCCCATAGATGTAAGAGGTTTTAACAAAGTTTAGCAGTAGCTTTTTGGACACCTTTCTTCGCATTTTGAACGAGTGGATTACTGAAATCAATGGCGCCCTTCTAAACTGACTTTTTGGGATATAAAGAAGGATTTTATCTAACAAAACGACACTACATGTTGTACCTGGGACTCTTAGGATTGCAAATCAGAGGAAGATTTTCAAAAAGGAAGTGAATAATGAATCGCTATTTGTGACTTTATGAAACCTGTGCTGGTTGAAAAATATGTTAATGTGCGGCGCGGTCCTCAAACAATCGCATGGCACACTTTCCCTGTAAAGCCTATTGTACACCAGACACTGCAGGTAGATTAACAAGAATTTAAGCTTTTAACCCATATCACACCTATCTACCTGTCACGTTCTGTCCATCGTTCGTATGTGTTTTCCTTGTTTTAGTGTTGGTCAGGACGTGAGCTTGGTGGGCATTCTATGTTGTGTGTCTGGTTTGTCTATTTCTATGTTTGGCCTGATATGGTTCTCAATCAGAGGCAGGTGTTAGTCATTGTCTCTGATTGGGAACCATATTTAGGTAGCCTGTTTTGTGTTGGGTTTTGTGGGTGATTGTTCCTGTCTCTGTGTTTGCACCAGATAGGACTGTTTAGGTTTTCACTTTTCTTGTTTTGTATAGTCTGTTCATGTATAGTCGTCTTTAATAAAAACATGAATAACCACCACGCTGCATTTTGGTCCGCCTCTCTTTCACCAGAAGAAAACCCTTACACTACCTAAATGTTTAATATCCATCATTTTTATGATTATTTATTTGAATTGTGCACCCTCCAATTTCACCGGATGTTGTCGACTAGCCGTAAGAAGTTTTAAGAACAAATTCTCATTTACATTGACGGAAAGGAACAGTGGGTTAACTGGCCTAGGAACAGTGGGTTAACTGGTCTAGGAACAGTGGGTTAACTGGCCTAGGAACAGTGGGTTAACTGGTCTAGGAACAGTGGGTTAACTGGTCTAGGAACAGTGGGTTAACTGGTCTAGGAACAGTGGGTTGACTGGTCTAGGAACAGTGGGTTAACTGGTCTAGGAACAGTGGGTTGACTGGCCTAGGAACAGTGGGTTGACTGGTCTAGGAACAGTGGGTTAACTGGTCTAGGAACAGTGGGTTAACTGGCCTAGGAACAGTGGGTTAACTGGTCTAGGAACAGTGGGTTAACTGGTCTAGGAACAGTGGGTTAACTGGTCTAGGAACAGTGGGTTAACTGGTCTAGGAACAGTGGGTTAACTGCCTTGTTCAGAACAACGGATCTTTACCTTGTCAGCTCACGGATTTGATCGAGAACATTTTTTGTTACTGGCCCAATACTCTAACCACTAGGCTACCTGCCGGTTCTAGATCATAATGAATCAGATTACATGGACAGGGGGGACCTGATGCTAGATTAGCACTTCCTGATCTGAGACACTGCCTGTATGAATAAGGAATGCTGTTGTAAAGTCTCGTTACAGCAGATGTTTACTGCCATCTAGTGGAAGATACTAATAAAACACTTTATTATCAGGGTGGGGAGATGGTTGAGTGCAGGATCCATGGTGAGATGACAGAGCAGAAAACACTATATGGAGAGAAGTACAAATAAAGTATTTCTGAACAATAAAGGACAGAGTTAGAGAATAAATACCTGGAATGACATTATTACTAGTTAGTAGATCTCACAGGGTTCTGTCGTCATTATTTTACCCTACACCAGTGACGTCAGGAGGGACGTGATTTCCTCATATGAAAGTGAAAGTAAGAGTGTGGTCTACGCCTTTATAAACCAGCTGTTGAAACCGTAGCGCACATTTCTCGGCAACATTAGAAGCAGGATAAATGTGTTGATTTGAAGGACAGACTCTGGTAAGTCTTGGCTACATATAACTATTATAAAGTTAGGTTGTAGTCAGACATTCAATAGACAGAGTAGGCTTGAGATATGATTCTTTATCATGCTGAACAACCTGGACCCGGTTTCCACGATGGAATTTAGGCGTAACGTTGGAAACGCATAATAAGTGGGCAAACGATAATTAACAGAATACAAAGTTGAGTAAATTATATTTTACAAATTAAAAGGTTCGTAAAAGATGTCTAAGTATTTCTGAACAATAATGAATTCTTAAGGAAAGAGACAGGGTATGTGAATGAATAATAGGAATGAAATATTACTATTTAGTAGAACTGCTACTTGAGCTGAGTTGCTGACATTTTGAGATGACAGAGCAGCTCATAGTTTAATCTCTAAACTGCAACGCAGTTTCACAGTAAAGTGAGTATTTCAGGTTAATAATCTAGAATAAAGTAGAGGGGACATGTGGAATACAGTAAACTAGTGTCTGAGTGCTGCTGAGTCATTCCATCCATCTTCTGTCCCCAGGAAATATCAGTTCTTATTTAGTGAAAGCTGAAATAAATCATTCTCTCTACTATTATTCTGACATTTCACATTCTTTAAAATAAAGTGGTGATCTTAACTGACCTAAAACAAGGACCTCTTTTTTACAAGGATTAAATGTCAGGAATTGTGAAAAACTGAGTTTAAATGTATTTGGCTCAGGTGTATGTAAACTTCCGACTTCAACTGCATGTGTGTGTATATATTATTTTACTGCTCTAACGATGTAATTATTGTTTACCTCATTACTATTATGTTTTGATTTTTCCTTCAATTTTTTTACTATTTATGTGATGCACAATGCAGAGAACACTGAAGAGGAATTATCATTTAATTTCCACAGTGAATTATTGTAATGTTTGTTTATGTGTCAATTAACCCCATAAGGGATGGGTTGCCAGGTGGCGATTTGACACAATAATAAAACGTTTTCATTCACTCATTTGTTCATTCATTTGTTCATTCATATAATTTAATTTAAGATGTTCTGTGTGTCCCTAATATCCCTTTCCACCCTGTTAGTTTGTTGTAATTCCTAGAGCAGAACGGAGAACACCATCGGGTTCCTACAAGTCTCAGCTTACATTATGGGCCATATCTGAAGATGAGGTGGATTGAGACACAGCCCATGTAAAACAAACATGCAAAAAACAGACATCTCCAGTTTAAACAGACATCTCCAGTTTAAACAAACATCTCCAGTTTAAACAGACATCTCCAGTTTAAACAGACATCTCCAGTTTAAACAGACATCTCCAGTTTAAACAGACATCTCCAGTTTAAACAGACATCTCCAGTTTAAACAGACATCTCCAGTTTAAACAAACATCTCCAGTTTAAACAGACATCTCCAGTTTAAACAGACATCTCCAGTTTAAACAGACATCTCCAGTTTAAACAGACATCTCCAGTTTAAACAGACATCTCCAGTTTAAACAGACATCTCCAGTTTAAACAGACATCTCCAGTTTAAACAGACATCTCCAGTTTAAACAGACATCTCCAGTTTAAACAGACATCTCCAGTTTAAACAGACATCTCCAGTTTAAACAGACAGATGTTGATGTGTTTATTATGTTCATCACATTTCAACAGACCATTGTAGTCTCAGGGTTAAAAATTAGGTTGACCTGGTCTCAAAAATCTCCCAAAGGCTCCTTTAAAGGTGGATTAGTTTAGCCTTTTAGATCATAAGGACCTGATCCAAGATCATAATGAATCAGATTACATGGAGAGGAGGCCCTGATCCTAGATCATAATGAATCAGATTACATGGAGAGGAGGACCTGATCCAAGATCATAATGAATCAGATTACATGGAGAGGAGGACCTGATCCAAGATCATAATGAATCAGATTACATGGAGAGGGGGACCTGATCCTAGATCATAATGAATCAGATTACATGTAGAGGGGACCTGATCCTAGATCATAATGAATCAGATTACATGTAGAGGGGACCTGATCCTAGATCATAATGAATCAGATTACATGGAGAAGGGGGACCTGATCCTAGATCATAATGAATCAGATTGCATGGAGAGGGGGACCTGATCCTAGATCAGCTCTGAGACAATGCCTTTATGAATAAGGGCACAGGAGTCACCAGGACCAACTGTATATTGCTCTGAATAAGAGCGTCTGCTCAATGACTAAAATGTCAAATGAGTCACCAGGACAGGCATTGACAGGATGGTCACAGCCACACGTTCACTGGTTAGGTAGGACACAATATAACTGTTAGATAGGACCAACAGTAATGATACATGGATAGACAGGAACAACAATAATGATACATGGTTAGGTAGGAACAACAGTAATGATACATGGTTAGATAGGAACAACAGTAATGATACATGGTTAGATAGGAACAACAGTAATGATACATGGTTAGATAGGAACAACAGTAATGATACATGGTTAGATAGGAACAACAGTAATGATACATGGTTAGATAGGAACAACAGTAATGATAGATGGTTAGATAGGAACAACAGTAATGATACATGGTTAGATAGGACACAATATAACTGTTAGATTGGAGCAACAGTAATGATACATGTCCTCAATGTGAAGTGACATTAATCCATAAATACAAAGCACAAGTACAACCCTTTTTATATAAACCTTTTAAGGTAGTAAGAAAATAATAATTCAGTTATTATTTTAATAAAGAAGTCTTGAATTACCAATAAATCACCTGCTAGCATTAGCTAGCGTGACATTACATTGCACTGACTGACGGTGCTGTTAGCTCGTCATTAACATGGATAGCTAAGCTAGCAGACACGATTAACTTCCAGAAATATGCTTTAAATACAACATAAATATATACATCGTCACATTCGCTACTGACTTTTCGATATATGAACCAGTTTTCCAAAGACGCTATTGTGTTATACAGTTTGAAACAGTTTTTATGTCCAGCAGAAGGAGACGTGCCCTCAGAATATCTCAGACTGAACACCAGGCAGACCAACTTTCCAAATAGGGGAGAAGCACTCAAAACCCACTACTTGTTCTTTCAAGGAAAATAATACAAAAATGGCAAGTCTGAAGACCTCTCGTATTAACAACCTTACTACAATAGCAGCAAATATGTTTTATGAATTCGACAACATATAATGAAAGGAATCGTTATTCATATCACCCTCTTTCTGAGGAGAATGGTTTCACCCACTAATCTACCCGGAACTGCGGTGTTCTCTGATATCCACGTTGCGCGCATCGCGAGTGAGGTTGATGGAAACTACATTTTCACTTTGTCACACATGCACCTTTGATATCCCGTTCACGAGTATCACTGTAGCCATAAATAAACTGAATATTACTAATTTAAATTCATATGGGTTAAATTGAATAGTAACTGAAATCTGAACACTGACTGTAGGCCTATAATCTAATATGAACTGAAATCTGGACACTGACTGTAGGCCTATAATATAATATAATATGAACTGAAATCTGGACACTGAATGTAGGCCTATAATATAATAGTAACTGAAATCTGGACACTGACTGTAGGCCTATAATCTAATATAATAGTAACTGAAATCTGAACACTGACTGTAGGCCTATAATATAATATGAACTGAAATCTGGACACTGAATGTAGGCCTATAATATAATAGTAACTGAAATCTGGACACTGACTGTAGGCCTATAATCTAATATAATAGTAACTGAAATCTGGACACTGACTGTAGGCCTATAATATAATATGAACTGAAATCTGGACACTGACTGTAGGCCTATAATCTATTATAATATGAACTGAAATCTGGACACTGACTGTAGGCCTATAATATAATATAATATGAACTGAAATCTGGACACTGACTGTAGGCCTATAATATAATATGAACTGCAGAATTATGCATTTCTTGCATTTAAATGAAGCAACAAATGTTAATTTAGGGGTGGAGAAAATTGATTTATTTCAGTATCTCTTGAGATGATGTGAATGAGAGTGTAAGGTGTTATCTTTGACACTGATGCAAGCAGACAGTATTTTCAACCTGATCAGAAACGTTTAATCTTTTTCTCAGATTTTAATTTCCTTAAAACCCTTCAGACTGATGACATATGGACATGTTACACAGGACCACTCTTTCCACTGTTCTGAAGTTATTGCTCTTTCTCCCCGGTCCCTAAACTAAACCCTTCAGACTGATGATTTGGACATGAACACTCTTTCCACTGTTCTGGAGTTATTGTGTTTTCTCCCCGGTCCCTAAACTAAATGGTCAACTTTACCAGTGTTTACTTGTAAATTACTAATGCATTCATTCTATCATGGTAAAACATTATTCTGGAGAGAACTACTTTATTTAGTCTATCAATGTAAAACATTATTCTGGAGAGAACTACTTTATTTAGTATTCTGACAGAAGAGAAGCTGCATGTATCAAATAATAAGATGTGATGAAAACATCATCACACAACACATATAACATGCGAAACAGCCTGAGCAGACAGCAGAAACAACAGTACATAGGATAAGATGTGTACATACAGTGCTTTGCGACCTTTTGCCACATTTCAGGCTTCAAACATAAAGATATAAAACTGTATTTTTTTTGTGAAGAATCAACAACAAGTGGGACACAATCATGAAGTGGAACGACATTTATTGGATATTTCAAACTTTTTTAACAAATCAAAAACTGAAAAATTGGGCGTGCAAAATTATTCAGCCCCCTTAAGTTAATACTTTGTAGCACCACCTTTTGCTGCGATTACAGCTGTAAGTCGCTTGGGGTATGTCTCTATCAGTTTTGCACATCGAGAGACTGTTAGTATAATTTAATTATGACAATGTGCTGTCATCAATTGAAAGCCCTTAATCTATTTTATGAGAATTTGTAAGATTTCTTGTTTGCATAAAATAGACGCAGACCAGTCTTTAAATAATAGGTAATAGAATTTATTCTCGGAGCGCGCTACCACTCAAACACGTACAGCAGTTTATATACAGATCATGACGTCATTTCACTGCCTTAACCGAACCCCCTCCTCTCGACCGGGACAAAGTAAGGTGAAAAGTTAATTCTAACTTACTAACACACTCCCAGATAACTTTTGACCCCTCAACATTATCGATCACCACTGAACTGACAGTTTTAATTAACAGAAAACCTAGGAATGCACTCACTGCCTTATCTAAAACACCCCAGAGCTAAGTTTCAGTAGGGTCAACCATAGGTTAACTATCTTATGTGTTTACACAGTCCACAACCCATTCGTTTCTTCCTAGTTGGAATGGTGTTCATTAACTTTTTATTACTCCTTGTCCGTGTCTCACAACCCCTTCTTATGAACTCATATTGCTAATCAGATATAATATAACAGAGTATAAGTTTACTTACAGTTCCATTTAAAATGATTTGTTCAGTCATATTAATCATAATTTCCTAACAGTATGTCAGTGTGTGTTTGTGTGTGTGTCAGTGTGTGTGTGCCAGTGTGTGTGTGTGTGTGTCCAGTGTATGTCTGTGTGTCCAGTGTGTGTGAGTGATCAGTGTGTGTGTGTGTGTGTGTATTTACAGGTACACTGAGGAGTCATCACCCCAAACCCTAAACCCTGGATAGAGGGGATCAGTGAATGTGGAGGTGAATGTGATCAGGTGGGTCAGTGTGTCAGAGGAGGCTCTATAGAAGGACAGAGTGCCGGCTGGCCAGTCCAGATACACTCCTACTCTGTGGGGGCTGGAGGAGGGGACGTCTATGGTAATGTGATTATTATTGTGACAGGCAGTGTAACTGTTGTCAGAGCAGAACAGACTCCAGGACTTGTCATTGTGTCCAAGACAACAGTCCTTATCCCCTCCTCTCCTGTTGATTCCTTTATATGTCACTCCTATAACAGCCCTTCTCCCACTCCACTCTACCTCCCAGTAGCAGCGCCCAGTCAGACCCTCTCTACACAGCACCTGTCCACAGACCTCAAATCTCTCTGGGTGATCAGGATACGGCTGCTCCTCTGTCCTACATGTCACCTTTCTGTTCTCCTCAGACAGAGAGAGGAGTCTGTTTACTGTGTTTGGGTCCAGTGTGAGATCACAGACATCTGATGGATGAAACCAGACACAATATTAGAAATCATCATCATTCACATTAGAATATGAACTCACTTTTCACTAATTCATTTAATGTAAATGTTTCTAAGTATCAAAAGGAGAAGTTAAGGTAACTTGAGACTTGTTGAATGATCATATGTTATACTGTATGGTAATATTAAACACACTGATTCCCATTAATTACACACACACACACACACACACACACACACACACACACACACACACACACACACACACACACACACACACACACACAGTCAAAGATACTCTTTGTAAACGTTGTTGTCCCTGATTTCTGCTTCTGTAGAACTACAGCTGATATTTAATATGCCCAAGTCAGTAATGATGATGGTCTTTGACTTTGACTTAACTTGAATTAAGACTTATTCTTAGTCATATTCTTCACAGCAGTCAACACTCACATTTTCTAAGTCCAGGTTTCATTCTGTTCTCTCCACCATGTTCCACACTGTAGCGGTAAGCAGAAGAACAGACAGTCATTGAGGGATACACCTGAACACACACACACACACACACACACACACACACACACACACACACACACACACACACACACACACTGGACACAAACACACACTCACACACACTGGCGACACACACACAATGGACACACACACACACAAACACAGGAGACACACAAACACACACACACACACAAACACACTGGAGACAAACACACACACAGGAGACCTACACACAAACATACACACACACACACACACACACACTGGAGACACACACACACACAGGAAACACACACGAAACACACACACACACAGGAAACACACACACACAGGAAACACACACACACACACACACACACAGGAAACACGCACACACAGGAAACACACACACACACAGGAAACACACACACACACACACAGGAAACACACACACACAGGAAACACACACACACACACACAGGAAACACACAAACACAACTAGCCTGATAAGTCCAACATGTCTGATATGAACATTGACATAAACCCTCTACATACTTGAGTTTCTCCAGTCTGCAGTGTGGATCCTCCAGTCCAGCAGAGAGCAGTCTGACTCCTGAGTCTCCTGGGTGATTGTAGCTCAGGTCCAGCTCTCTCAGGTGTGAGGGGTTTGACCTCAGAGCTGAGCCCAGAGAAGCACAGCCTTCCTCTGTAACTAGACAGCCTGACAGCCTGCAAAGAGTCAAATCATATTAAAATCACACTGCTATTCTTTGGTGGTGAAAGTAGTGACAGTATATTTTTTATCAAATGACAAGTCATCAAAGTGTTGCTTATAGAGAAAAAAATGCAAGTTACAAATATTATCATTGCATAGTATTACCATTGATATCAACAAAACATGCTAACCTCTCACCATTACCAATAAGAGTCTACAACAAAACATGCTAACCTCTCGCCATTACCAATAACAGAGACTACAACAAAACATTCTAACCTCTCACCATTACCAATAACAGAGACTACAACAGAACATTCTAACCTCTCACCATTACCAATAACAGAGGCTACAACAAAACATGCTAACCTCTCACCATTACCAATAACAGAGGCTACAACAAATCATACTAACCTCTCACCATTACCAATAACAGAGACTACAACAAAACATGCTAACCTCTCACCATTACCAATAACAGAGGCTCCAACAAAACATGCTAACCTCTCACCATTACCAATAACAGAGGCTACAACAAAACATGCTAACCTCTCACCATTACCAATAACAGAGGGGGTCTGATCTTTGTGCCTCTGTAGCTTTCTCAGTCATCATCATTCATTCCTGATTATTCATCATCATAGTAGCATCCACATGAATGTAGAAGTGTTCAGAAACATCTTCTATTCTTACTGACAATACAAGTGAAGTGACTCCAAAATGACAGGACATTATTTACCATTCAGTTTCTATTAGGAAAACATCTAAAACACAACCAAGACAAACTGCAAATTAATTCAACAAGTTAGTAGAATCACAAGCTTGATGTAATCAGTGTAGACATGGAATATTGGACCCAACACTAAACTTTTGACGAAATTAATTTGTCCAAATAATAAAGACTTCTTCAAATGGGAGAACTAAACTCAGCATAAAAAGAAATGTCGTCTCACTGTCATTTGTGTTTATTTTCAGGAAACTTAATTAACATGTGTAAATATTTGTAGGAACATAACAACATTCAACAACTGACACATAAATTGAACAAGTTCCACAGACATGTGACTAGCAGAAATGGAATAATGTGTCCCTGAACAAAGGGTGGGGTCAAAATCAAAAGTAAGTCAGTATCTGGTGTGGCCGCCAGCTGCATTACGTACTGCAGTGCATCTCCTCCTCATGGACTGCACCAGATTTGCCAGTTCTTGCTGTGAGATGTTACCCCACTCTTCAACCAAGGCACCTGCAAGTTCCCGGACATTTTTGGGGGGGAATGGCCCTAGCCCTCACCCTCTGATCCAACAGGTCCCAGATGTGCTCAATGAGATTGATAACCGGGCTCTTCGCTGGCCATGGCAGAACACTGACATTCCTGTCTTGCAGGAAATCACACACAGAACAAGCAGTATGGCTGGTGGCATTGTCATGCTGGAGGGTCATATCAGGATGAGCCTGCAGGAAGGGTACCACATGAGGGAGGAAGATGCCTTCCCTGTAACGCACAGCGTTGAGATTGCCTGCAATGACAACAAGCTCAGTCGGATGAAACTGACACACGATCCCGCTCCAGAGTACAGGCCTCGGTGTAACGCTCATTCCTTCGGCGACAAACGCGAATTCGACCATCACCCCTGGTGAGACAAAACCGTGACTCGTCAGTGAAGAGCATTTTTTGCCAGTCCTGTCTGGTCCAGCGACAGTGGGTTTGTGCCCATAGGCAACGTTGTTGCCAGTGATGTCTGGGGAGGACCTGCTTTACAACAGGTCTACAAGCCCTCAGTCCAGCCTCTCTCAGCCTATTACGGACAATCTGAGCACTGATGGAGGGATTGTGTGTTCCGGTGTAACTCGGGCAGTTGTTGTTGCCATCCTGTACCTGTCCCGCAGGTGTGATGTTTGGATGTACCGATCCTGCGCAGGTGTTGTTACACGTGTTCTGCCACTGCGAGGACGATCAGCTGTCCATCCTGTCTCCCTTTAGCGCTGTCTTAGGCGTCTCACAGTACAGACATCACAATTTATTTCCATGGCCACGTCTGCAATCCTCATGCCTCCTTGCTGCATGTCTAAGGCACGTTCATGCAACTGAGCAGGGACCCTAGGTATCCTTCTTTTGGTGTTTTTCAGAGTCAGTAGAAATACCTCTTTAGTGTCCTTTTTATAACTGTGACCTTAATTGCCTACCGTCTGTAAACTGTTAGTGTCTAAACGACCGTCCCACAGGTGCATGTTCATTAATTGTTTATGGTTCATTGAACAAGCATGGGAAACAGTGCTTAACCCCTTTTCAATATAGATCTGTGAAGTTATTTGGATTTTTACAAATTATCTTTGAAAGACAGGGCCCTGAAAAAAGGAATGTTTCTTTTTTTGATGAGTTTAGATACATAAAGTGCTTTCATATCTAAACGGTAAAATATACAGTCGGGGCCAAAAGTTTTGAGAATGACACAAATATTCATTTTCACAAACTCTGATGCCTCAGTTTGTTATGATGCCAATTTGCGTATACCCTAGAATGTTATGAAGAGTGATCAGATTAATTGCAATTAATTGCAAAGTCCATCTTGGCCATGCAAATGAACTGAATCCCCAAAAAACATTTCCACTGCATTTCAGCACTGCCACAAAAGGACCAGCTGACATCATGTCAGTGATTCTCTTGCTAACACAGGTGTGAGTGTTGACAAGGACAAGGCTGGAGACCACTCTGTCATGCTGACTGGCAACTTATATATGCCCTGTGTGTTGGAGTAACCGTTTTATGTTGCGCTGGGGAATAAATTTGACAAAACGACTGAACCCTGCTCTCTGCGCCTGATTCCACCCACCACTCCTAGTTATCGTAACAGAAGCCCGCACCACTGAAAATGGAGTCAGCAGGAGCAGCGACCACCCCTCTCCCCACTATGGAGGAGTGCGTCCATCACCACACAGCTGTCCTCCATCGGATTGGAACAGCGATGGACCAGATGATGGAGAGGATGGAGCGATGGGAGAGTAGTGGTCTACCGACATCTACACCAGCCCCCTACTGCCGACACCACCAACTCTACCTACGTCGTCCTCTGTGTCCAGCGCACTGCGTCTCTCCCCCCCGAGGGAGTACGATGGAGCGGCGGCTGGGTGCCAGGGATTTTTGCTCCAGCTAGAGCTCTACCTGGCTACCGTGCGTCCGGCTCCCTCGGGTGAGGAGAGTGTGAGCCTCCTCGTCTCCTGTCTAACGGGCAGGGCCCTGGACTGGGCTAACGCGGTCTGGAACAGTCTGGACTCGGCTCGGGACAATTACCTGGAGTTCACCCGCCGTTTCCGAGCTGTGTTCGACAACCAACCAGAGGGTAAAGCGGCGGTGAGCGACTGTTCCACCTCAGACAGGAGACGAAGAGCGCGCAGGACTTCGCATTGGAGTTCAGGACCCTAGCTGCTGGTGCTGGGTGGAATGACAGGACCCTGATGGACCATTACCGGTCTAGTCTCCGGGAGGACGTCCGCCGGGAGCTAGCTTGCAGGGACACAACTCTCTCCCTGGATGAACTAATAGACATGTCTATTCGATTGGACAACCTGCTAGCTGCCCGCGGGTGTTCAGAAGGGGTCCTGTTAATTCCACCTTCCAGCTCTCCCACTCCGATGGAGTTGGGAGGAGCTGCATCTAGGGGGATCAGAGGAGGGGGCTCCTCCTATTGTGGACGGAGAGGACACACTCCGGACAGGTGCTGGAGGAGTTCCTCTGGGAGTCGAGATGGGCGGCGGAACACTCCTCGGCCACCCCAGGTGAGTAAGCACCAAACTCACCCAGAGCTGCCTGCTGGTCACATGTTTTTGTTAATTTTTTTCCCTGCGTTTTTCCCCTCTCTTCAGCATAAGGCGCTAGTCGATTCAGGCGCAGCTGGGAGTTTTATGGATCGCGGACTCGCCCGTAAATTGGGTATTCCGTTAGTGCAGATAGACAAACCTGTCCCCGTGCACTCCTTAGATAGCCCACCGTTAGGGTCAGGGCTGGTCAGAGAGGCCACGATTCCGGTGGACATGGTAACGCAGGGGAATCATAGGTAGAGGATCAGTTTCTATCTTATTGATTCACCTGGGTTTCCAGTGGTGTTGGGGGTTCCCTGGCTGGCTATTCACAATCCCCTTATTTCCTGGAAACAGGGGGCTCTTAACTTCTTGAAACTCCCCATCCCGGATCCGGGATCGTGACTAAAGCCTCAGGCTCATTAGCATAACGCAACGTTAACGATTTCTGAAAATCGCAAATAAAATGAAAATAATGCGCCTACTCTCAAGCTTAGCCTTTTCTTAACAACACTGTCATCTCAGATTTTCAAAATATGCTTTTGAACCATAGCAATTCACTAATTTGTGTAAGAGTATGCTAAGCTAGCTTAGCATTTTGAGTAGCATTTAGCACGCAACATTTTCACAACAACCAGATAACCAAATAAATAAAATCATTTACCTTTGAAGAGCTTCGGATGTTTTCAATGAGGAGACTCTCAGTTACATAGCAAATGTGCAGTTTTTCAAAAAAATATTATTTGTGTAGGACAAATCGCTCCGTTTTGTTCACGTTTGGCTATGAAAAAAACCTGTATACAGTTATAGCCTGAAGCTCATTAGCATAATGTAACGTTAACGATTTCTGAAACTCGCAACTAAAATGAAAATAATGCGCCTACTCTCAAGCTTAGCCTTTTCTTAACAACACTGTCATCTCAGATTTTCAAAATATGCTTTTGAACCATAGCAATTCACTAATTTGTGTAAGAGTATGCTAAGCTAGCTTAGCATTTTGAGTAGCATTTAGCACGCAACATTTTCACAAAAACCAGATAACCCAATAAATAAAATCATTTACCTTTGAAGAGCTTCGGATGTTTTCAATGAGGAGACTCTCAGTTACATACCAAATGTGCAGTTTTTCCTGAAAGCGTCTTCGTGTAGGAGAAATCGCTCCGTTTTGTACATCACATTTGGCTACCGAAACGAACCGAAAATTCAGTCACCTACAACGTCAAACTTTTTCCGAATTAACTCCATAATATCGACCGAAACATGGCAAACGTTGTTTGGAATCAATCCTCAAGGTGTTTTTTCACATATCTCTTCATTGATATATCGTTCGTGGAAGCCTGCATTCTTCTCTGAATTCTGTGGAAAAATACTTGCAGCTGACTTTTGCGCACCAATTTCGGTGCAGGACACCGGGCGGACACCTGGTAAATGTGGTCTCTTATGGTCAATCTTCCAATGATATGCCTACAAATACGTCACAATGCTGCAGACACCTTGGGGAAACGACAGAAAGGGCTGACTCACTCCTCTCACATTCACAGCCATATAAGGAGACAATGGAAAACTGAGCCTTGGTTTTGCCTGTAGCTCACGTTCTAAGGCACGCACAGAAAATATCTTTGCAGTTCTGGAAACGTCAGAGTGTTTTCTTTCCAAAGCTACCAATTATATGCATAGTCGAGCATCTTTTTGTGACAAAATATTGCGCTTAAAACGGGCATGTCTTTTTATCCAAAAATGATATAGCGCCCCCTGAGTTTCAACAGGTTAAGGGGTGGTCAGACGAGTGTTCAGATAGGTGTATAGGAGTTTCCATCGGTGCCACGACGGTGGAGAGTCCAGACCAGGTTTCCACCGTGCGCATTCCCCCAGAATATGCCAATTTGGCTATCGCTTTTAGTAAGAAGAGAGCGACCAAATTACCACCCCATCGACGGTGGGATTGCGTGATAAACCTCCTGGAGAACGCTGCACTTCCCCGGAGTCACGTGTACCCACTGTCACAGGAGGAGACGCTGGCTATGGAGACATATGTCACGGAAGCTCTGGGACAGGGGTACATTCGGCCCTCCATGTCACCCGTCTCCTCGAGTTTCTTTTTTGTGAGGAAAAAGGAGGGAGGTCTGCGTCCGTGCATTGATTATTGAGGTCTCAATTCGATCACAGTGGGTTTTAGTTATCCGCTACCTCTCATCGCTACTGCGGTGGAATCATTTCACGGAGCGCGTTTCTTCACAAAACTGGACCTCAGGAGCGTGTATAATCTGGTGCGTATTCGGGGAGGAGACGAGTGGAAAACAGCGTTTAGTACCACATCAGGCCACTATGAGTACCTCGTCATGCCGTATGGGTTGAAGAATGCTCCAGCCATCTTCCAATCCTTTGTAGATGAGATTCTCAGGGACTTGCACGGGCAGGGTGTGGTAGTCTATATTGATGACATCTTGATTTATTCTACCACACGCGCCACGCATGTTTCCCTGGTGCGCAAGGTTCTTGGGCAACTGCTGAAGCATGACCTATACGTCAAGGCTGAGAAATGTGTGTTCTCCAAACCAGCCGTTTACTTCCTGGGTTATCGCATTTCCAGTTCGGGGATGATGATGGAGTGTGACCGCGTTAACGCCGTGCGTAATTGGCCGACTCCGACCACGGTAAAGCAGGTGCAGCGGTTTTTAGGGTTTGCCAATTACTACCGGAGGTTTATCCGGGGTTTTGGCCAAGTAGCGGCGCCCATTACCTAACTGCTGAAGGGGGGGCCGGTGCGTCTGCGGTGGTCAGTGGAGGCTGATGGAGCTTTCAACCAGTTGAAGGCACTGTTCACTGGGGCTCCCGTGTTGGCGCATCCGGACCCTTCGTTAGCATTCATAGTGGAGGTGGATGCGACCGAGGCTGGGGTTGGAGCCGTGCTGTCTCAGTCCACTGATGCTCCGTCCCTGCGCTTTCTTTTCTAAGAAGCTGGGTCCGGCGGAGCGGAACTATGATGTGGGGGACCGGGAGTTACTAGCATACCTTAAGGGAACATTTTGACAATCACCGTATGGTTAGTGAGAAAGTCCCTATTGGAACTGTACGGTCCCTTACTAGACGTCCGAAAACATTTTAAAAATTTGGGGACGGCGTCGGGCCGAGCGGCAGGGCCAGACCTACCGGGAAGTCATCAAATGAACTTTGTCGGACATTCGGTTTTCGTTTAATAAAATAAACAAATTTTGGCCCATTTTTGCGCTATGCCGGAATATCCCACAAGAGGGCATAAGCAATCATATTGCTATTGGACAAAACATCCCGAATCACGACGTGCCATATCTCGAAAACTGAAAATATTTCGAAGCCGAAACTTGGTGAGCGTAGGTTTGGCATTATGGGAAGATGGCCCCGAACAAGATGGCGTCTAGGCCTCAACGGTTTTTGAGTTATGGCCATATTTCTGGGATTAAAGGTCCAAAATGAAAATAGAGAAAAGATTTTTTCACTTCACGTCAAAGTCAAGGAGCCTCCGGTGTCAATAAAAAAAAATCGGCCATTTATCTATCGTCATTTAAGAGAAATCGTACGATGACCAGATCGTGATGTTCAGATATAGGTGGGGGTTTTTTTCAACGGTTACAGATCCAGTTGCAGGGTGTTCATACGAGTATTTTTAAAATGTGCTGCGGAGCTCTGCGACATTTCTGTGATTTTCTATGATTTTCTGAAATAACACACACTCACTAAACCCTCCGTAAATAACTCAGTTCTTAATGTAAAGACTTAAAACTCAGGATTCTGTAAAGGCATACCCCAATGAGGATATGAGTTTATTTATAGCTTCCTGTGCCAACCGGAAGTGCCATAATTGGTGTCTCAGGGGCTGTTTGGAAGGGTTAAAAAAATCAGATCTGTCCAAAACTTCATCTGTGTGATTAGACAACCCCCATGAACTGTAAATCAGTCATTTTTCCCAACAGATGTCAAAGAAAAGCTCTCACACACACACACAGCAAGGATGGAGTGACAAAGCGTGGTGTTTAAAGACACAGAGAGCAGGCAATGGCATAAACATAATCCCAAGGCCGTGCCGAGTCCAACGAGGTGCCCCGCTTGACCGTAGCTCGCTCGGTCTGAGCGCAGCGACCATGAGAAAAATAGGCCCACAATGATGCCTGCACCACAATGTCATTGGATTTTGGGTGACAGCGGCGGAACCGTTAGGTTTAGAAGGACAATTCAAACACAGGACTGTTCCTAAGGTCCTCCCGATCTGTGCAAGCCTAACCTTGACTGTGTGGCATTAACCTTTCACAGTTAAAAGAAGGTGTTTACAAAAAACAGTGTGCATTGACTTCTCTCCCCATAGGAATACATTGCCTGCTCCCCTAAATACAACCTGGAGTCTATATGGGTTATGAATGCTGTATGAACCTGTCTTCTATGACATTCCATCAGACCACTATGAGGTCTACCTGTGTCGATTCTAAGCTTCCTGGAGCAACCGGAAGTGGTTAAATTGACCCAAAAGGTATTTGGATGTACATCACCTCGAAAGGTGACAAGGCCTCTGCATTATTCAACCCTGTGTAGATCAGTCAATTCTCAGCTTAAAGACTTAAAACTCAGGATTCCCTAGGTTTCTATGTCAGTCAAGACATGTGTGTATTTATAGCTTCCTGTGCCAACCGGAAGTGCCATAATTGGTGTCTCAGGGGCTGTTTGGAAGGGTTAAAAAATCAGATCTGTCCAAAACTTCATCTGTGTGATTAGACAACCCCCATGAACTGTAAATCAGTCATTTTTCCCAACAGATGTCAAAGAAAAGCTCTCACACACACACACACAGCAAGGATGGAGTGACAAAGCGTGGTGTTTAAACACACAGAGAGCAGGCAATGGCATAAACATAATCCCAAGGCCGTGCCGAGTCCAACGAGGTGCCCCGCTTGACCGTAGCTCGCTCGGTCTGAGCGCAGCGACCATGAGAAAAATAGGCCCACAATGAAGCCTGCACCACAATGTCATTTGATTTTGGGTGACAGCGGCGGAACCGTTAGGTTTAGAAAGACAATTCAACCACAGGACTGTTCCTAAGGTCCTCCCGATCTGTGCAAGCCTAACATTGACTGTGTGGCATTAACCTTTCACAGTTAAAAGAAGGTGTTTACATAAAAACAGTGTGCATTGACTTCTCTCCCCATAGGAATACATTGCCTGCTCCCCTAAATACAACCTGGGGTCTTTATGGGTTATGAATGCTGTATGAACCTGTCTTCTATGACATTCCATCAGACCACTATGAGGTCTATCTGTGTCGATTCTAAGCTTCCTGGAGCAACCGGAAGTGGTTAAATTGACCCAAAAGGTATTTGGATGTACATCACCTCGAAAGGTGGAAAGGCCTCTGCATTATTCAACCCTGTGTAGATCAGTCAATTCTCAACTTAAAGACTTAAAACTCAGGATTCCCTAGGTTTGTATGTCAGTCAAGACATGTGTGTATTTATAGCTTCCTGTGCCAACCGGAAGTGCCATAATTGGTGTCTCAGGGGCTGTTTGGAAGGGTTAAAAAATCAGATCTGTCCAAAACTTCATATGTGTGATTAGACAACCCCCATGAACTGTAAATCAGTCATTTTTCCCATAAAAATTCAAAGGAAAAATAAATCACACAGATACACAACTTGGATGGAGGGACGTATTGGGGTGTGTAGAGACTGACAGTGCCTCCAATAGTTAGCTTTGTTCGAGCTAAAAAAGAACCGTCAGACCTAGAGTTCCGAAACTTTAGAATCCTGTTCTAGACCTCAGGTAGATAGTGCGTGGTGAGTTACGGCGCTTTAGGAGGTTCTCGGACCGAGAAACAGCATCGAACATTTGCAATGACTTCAATTCATTTTGACCATTACGAAAATGGCGACATTTAGAAATGTCCCAGAGACACAAGACTAGGTGCATTGTGACCGTCTCGGCCCATAGAGACAGAACCCAACATCTCGGTCCGATAGCTCATTCAAGGACCCCGTAGCAAGGCATGGAAAAAAGTGGATTTTCAGCACCAATTAGGCTTTTACTCGGACACCAAATGACCTATCGAGCCGAAACTCGGGATTCGGGGTCGCCTCACATAGGACTATACATAATGTCCGAACTGGCCCCGCAGCTAGAAAGTAACTATGTGTTTTATGGTTTTTTAATGTTTTGGACCGAAGGCCTTGTGAATTTTGGGCCAGCTCTGAAGTATGTTATACTTGGCTCCTAAATGAGTTGGGAAAAGTGGGTTTGGTGTCAGTTTGTATCAGTTTGGTGTCAGAATGATATCAAATTGACTGATGGACGGTGACTTGCAGGTGACTCTTGTCCATTAGCAATATGTTTAAGCGGTGAGGTACCATCACCAAAAGCGACATTCTGAAATCAACCCAAACGAGCGATGGAGAGGTACCAGTATCACTGCCCAGCCATCCCTATGTCATCGGGCCAGTCAATTTGGCATTCCTGCATGATTTTTATGGCATGACAAATTGGTAATGGTGACTGCCCAGTTAACCATATGGCAAATGCACAGTGACTTTGAAAGAGTGAGAAAACATTACCAAATGGACATTCTGAAATCAACCCTAATGAGCGATGGAGAGGTACCAGAATCACTGCCGAGCCATCCCGAGTTCATCGGGCCAGTCAATTTGGCATTCCTGCACAAATTTTCAGTGACTTTGCAAAAGTAAGGAACATTTGCAATATGTTTTAACAGTGAGGTACCATCACCAAAAGCGACATTCTGAAATCAACTCAAACGAGCGATGGAGAGGTACCAGAATCACTGCCGAGCCATCCCGAGTTCATCGGGCCAGTCAATTTGGCATTCCTGCACAAATTTTCAGTGACTTTGCAAAAGTAAGGAACATTTGCAATATGTTTTAACAGTGAGGTACCATCACCAAAAGTGACATTCTGAAATCAACCCAAACGAGCGATGGAGAGGTACCAAAATCACTGCCCAGCCATCCCTATGTCATCGGGCCAGTCAATTTGGCATTCCTGCATGATTTTTATGGCATGACAAATTGGTGATGGTGACTGCCCAGTTAACCATATGGCAAATGCACAGTGACTTTGCAAAAGTGAGAAAACATGACCAAATGGACATTCTGGAATCAACACAAACAATGGCATCACCATAGTGTCCAGACTGTGCCGAGTCCAACGAGGTGCCCCGCTTGACCATAGCTCGCTCGGTCTGAGCGCAGCGACCATGAGAATAATAGGCCCAATATGAAGCCTGCACCAGTACGTCATTTGATTTTGAGTGACAGCGGCGGAACCGTTAGGTTTAGAAAGACAATTCAACCACAGGAATGTTCATAAGGTCCTCCTGATCTGTCCAAGCCTATCCTTGACCGTGTGACATTAACCCTTCACAGTCAAAAGAAGGTGTTTACATAAAAACAGTGTGCATTGACTTCTCTCCCCATAGGAATACATTGCCTGCTCCCCTAAATACAACCTGGAGTCTATATGGGTTATGAATGCTGTATGAACCTGTCTTCTATGACATTCCATCAGACCACTATGAGGTCTACCTGTGTCGATTCTAAGCTTCCTGGAGCAACCGGAAGTGGTTAAATTGACCCAAAAGGTATTTGGATGTACATCCCCTCGAAAGGTGAAAAGGCCTCTGCATTATTCAACCCTGTGTAGATCAGTCAATTCTCAACTTAAAGACTTAAAACTCAGGATTCCGTAGGTTTCTTTGTCAGTCAAGACATGTGTGTATTTATAGCTTCTTGGAACATTTGCAATATGTTTTAACAGTGAGGTACCATCACCAAAAGCGACATTCTGAAATCAACCCAAACGAGCGATGGAGAGGTACCAGTATCACTGCCCAGCCATCCCGAGGTCATCGGGCCAGTCAATTTGGCATTCCTGCATGATTTTTATAGCATGACAAATTGGTAATGGTGACTGCCCAGTTAACCATATGGCAAATGCACAGTGACTTTGCAAAAGTGAGACAACATTTGCAATATGTTTTAACAGTGAGGTACCATCACCAAAAGCGACATTCTGAAATCAACCCAAACGAGCGATGGAGAGGTACCAGAATCACTGCCCAGCCATCCCGAGTTCATCGGGCCAGTCAATTTGGCATTCCTGCACAAATTTTCAGTGACTTTGCAAAAGTGAGAAAACATTTGCAATATGTTTTAACAGTGAGGTACCATCACCAAAAGCGACATTCTGAAATCAACCCAAACGAGCGATGGAGAGGTACCAGAATCACTGCCAAGCCATCCCGAGTTCATCGGGCCAGTCAATTTGGCATTCCTGCATGATTTTTATGGCATGACAAATTGGTGATGGTGAATGCCCAGTTAACCATATGGCAAATGCAAAGTGACTTTGAAAGAGTGAGAAAAATCACCAAATGGACATTCTGGAATCAACCCTAACGAGTGATGGAGAGGTACCAGAATCACTGCCAAGCCATCCCGAGTTCATCGGGCCAGTCAATTTGGCATTCCTGCACGAATTTCCAGTGACTTTGCAAAAGTAAGGAACATTTGCAATATGTTTTAACAGTGAGGTACCATCACCAAAAGCGACATTCTGAAATCAACCCAAACGAGCAATGGAGAGGTACCAGTATCACTGCCCAGACATCCCTATGTCATCGGGCCAGTCAATTTGGCATTCCTGCATGATTTTTATGGCATGACAAATTGGTGATGGTGAATGCCCAGTTAACCATATGGCAAATGCACAGTGACTTTGAAAGAGTGAGAAAAATCACCAAATGGACATTCTGGAATCAACCCTAACGTGCGATGGAGAGGTACCAGAATCACTGCCAAGCCATCCCGACTTCATCGGGCCAGTCAATTTGGCATTCCTGCACAAATTTTCAGTGACTTTGCAAAAGTAAGGAACATTTGCAATATGTTTTAACAGTGAGGTACCATCACCAAAAGCGACATTCTGAAATCAACCCAAACGAGCGATGGAGAGGTACCAGAATCACTGCCAAGCCATCCCGAGTTCATCGGGCCAGTCAATTTGGCATTCCTGCATGATTTTTATGGCATGACAAATTGGTGATGGTGAATGCCCAGTTAACCATATGGCAAATGCACAGTGACTTTGAAAGAGTGAGAAAAATCACCAAATGGACATTCTGGAATCAACCCTAACGAGTGATGGAGAGGTACCAGAATCACTGCCAAGCCATCCCGAGTTCATCGGGCCAGTCAATTTGGCATTCCTGCATGATTTTTATAGCATGACAAATTGGTGATGGTGAATGCCCAGTTAACCATATGGCAAATGCACAGTGACTTTGCAAAAGTGAGAAAACATAAACAAATGGACATGATGAAATCAACACCACGAGTGATTGAAAGGAACAACAATCACTGCCCGGCCATCCCGAGTTCATCAGGCCAGTCAATTTTGCATTTCTGAAGGATTTTTGAGCATGTCAAATTTCTTATGACATTTGGCCCCCACAAAACATATTCCTTATGCACAAGTAAAAAAAACAAAAAACATTATGATAATAAAATATGACTAAAGTATGTTGATACAGTTCTTATACGTGTGTAACTGACACAAAATTCGATAAAAATTTCGAAAAACGGTCCAGAAAGCACTTTTTTAGGGGTGTGTGAAGTTTTTTATGAAATTTAATAATTTTTGACTTTTGACTTCTGACTTCCTATGAAATCATATTGCAGATGGAGAAAACACATGCAATAATGCGCAAAAAAAAAAAAAAAAAAAATTATGATAATAAAATATGACTAAAGTATGTTGATACAGTTCTTATACGTGTGTAACTGACACAAAATGCGAAAAAAGGTCCAGAAAGCACTTTTTTAGGGGTGTGTGAAGTTTTTTATGAAATTTAATAATTTTTGACTTTTGACTTCTGACTTCCTATGAAATCATATTGCAGATGGACAAAACATATGCAATAATGCGCAAGTAAAAAAATTAAAAAAATTATGATAATAAAATTGGACAAAAGTATTTTCATACAGTTCTTATACATGTGTAATTGTCAAAAAAAGCGAAAGAATTTCGAAAAACGGTCCAGAAAGCACTTTTTTAAGGGGTGATACGTTTTTTTCAAAAAATTCATTTTTTCAAAATTTGGCTTTTGGATGTTGACTTGGAGTCCAATATCAATATGAAAAACCATGGTGGAGCGCAATCGCCACCTGTTGGATTTTTGAAGTGTTACAACTGGCAATAGCCATATGGCAATTGAAGTAAACTTTGCATGAATCAACGCCGCTTTGGGTGGTATTGGCCAATGTGTACATGGTTTGTCCTATGCCAATAATTTGCCATTCATTTTTGTCCACTACGGGGGTGAATTCCCTTACTATGGTAAAGGCCCTGAAGGTGTGGAGACACTGGCTAGAGGGGGCTAAATACCCTTTCCTCATCTGGACTGACCACCGTAATCTGGAGTATATTCGAGCAGCGAGGAGACTGAATCCGCGTCAGGCTAGGTGGGCCATGTTCTTTACCCGCTTTAGATTTACGATCTCTTACAGACCAGGTTCCCTCAACACTAAGGCCGACGCGCTGTCCCGTCTCTATGACACCGAGGACCGGTCCATTGAACCCACTCACATCCTTCCAGCCTCTCGGCTGGTGGCCCAGTGGTATGGGAGGTGGACGAGGACATCGAGCGGGCGTTGAGGGTTGAACCTGCGCCTACACAGTGTCCGACTGGTTGAAGTTACGTACCGCTTGGTGTCCGTGATAAATTGATTCGGTGGGCTCACACACTACCGTCTGCTGGTCATCCGGGGATTTATAGGACAGTGCGGCATTCGTCCACGAACATGTCGCCATTCGAATGCGTACTGGGCTACCAGCCAGTCCTGGCTCCGTGGCATCAGAGTCAGACCGAGGTGCCTGCGGTAGAGGAGTGGGTACAGCGCTCTAGAGAGACCTGGCGGGCAGTCCAGGATTCCCTCAGACAGGCCAGTGAACGGCAGAAGAGAGACGCTGACCACCACCGCAGTGAGGCCCCGTTGTTCGCACCGGGGGACAGGGTCTGGCTCTCGACCCGAAACCCGCCCCTCCGCCTGCCCTGCCGGAAGCTGGGGCCGCAGTGTGTGGGGCCATTTAAAGTCCTGAGGAGGATAAACGAGGTGTGTTATAGATTGTAACTTCCCTCTTATTATCGCATTAACCCCTCGTTTCATGTGTCTCTCCTCAGGCCGGTGGTAGCTGGTTCCCTACAAGGCAGTGAGGTACTGGAGGTCCGTCCACCCCCTCTGGACATCGAGGGGTCCCCGGCATACACAGTACGAGCTATTCTGGACTCGAGACGCCAGGTGAGGGGCCTGTAGTACCTCGTGGACTGGGAGGGGTACGGTCCGGAGGAGAGGTGCTGGGTACCGGGGAGAGACATTTTAGATCCTTCCCACTTGAGGGATTTCCACCGCCTCCACCCGGATCGCCCCGCGCCTCGTCCTCCGGGTCGTCCTCGAGGCCGGGGTCGGCGCGCTGCGGGAGCCGCACGTCAGGAGGGGGGTACTGTCACGAACCTCGCCGAGGATGGTGCCTCTTCCTGTTCGGGAGGGGCTCGGCGGTCGTCGTCGCCGGCCTATTAGCTGCCATCGATTCCCTTTCCGTTTGTTTTGGTTATTGGTTAATTGGGTACACCTGTTTTGTATTAGGGTTTGTTTGTAGGTTATTTAAGGGCACTAGGCCCGCTGGGTATTTGTGTAGCTTGTTTTTTGTTACTCTGTGTTGGATGGTGTTATTTTGTTCATATCCATATTCGCCGGACTATTTCTGTCCTATTGTTTGGACTGGCAACTTATATACGCCCTGTGTGTTGGCGTAACCATTTTTGTTGCGCTGGGGAATAAATTTGACAAAACGACTGAACCCTGCTCTCTGCGCCTGATTCCACCCACCACTACTAGTTATCGTAACAATCAACCATTTATCGGATCATCAAGAACTTCAAGGAGAGCGGTTCAATTGTTGTGAAGAATGCTTCAGGGTGCCCAAGAAAGTCCAGCAAACACCAGGACCGTCTCCTAAAGTTGATTCAGCTGCGGGATTGGGGCACCACCAGTACAGAGCTTGCTCAGGAATGGCAGCAGGCAGGTGTGAGTGCATCTGCACGCACAGTGAGGTGAAGACTTTTGGAAGATGGCCTGGTGTCAAGAAGGGCAGCAAAGAAGCCACTTCTCTCCAGGAACAACATCAGGGACAGACTGATATTCTCCAAAAGGTACAGAGATCGGACTGCTGAGGACTGGGGTAAAGTATTTTTCTCTGATGAATCCCCTTTCCGATTGTTTGGGGCATCCGGAAAAAGGGTTGTCCGGAGAAGACAAGGTGAGCGCTACCATCAGTCTGTGTCATGCCAACAGTAAAGCATCCTGAGACCATTAGTTTGTGGGGTTGCTTCTCATCCAAGGGAGTGGGATCACTCACAATTTTGCCTAAGAACACAGCCATGAATAAAGAATGGTACCAACACATCCTCCAAGAGCAACTTCTCACAACCATCCAGGAACAGTTTGGTGACGAACAATGCCATTTCCAGCATGATGGAGCACCTTGCCATCAGGCAAAAGTGATAACTAAGTGGCTCTGGGAACGAAACATTGATATTTTGGGTCCATGGCCAGGAAACTCCCCAGACCTTAAACCCATTGAGAACTTGTGGTCAAACCTTAACCTGTTGAAACTCTGGGGGCACTATATCATTTTTGGATAAAAAGACGTGCCCGTTTTAAGCGCAATATTTTGTCACAAAAAGATGCTCGACTATGCATATAATTGGTAGCTTTGGAAAGAAAACACTGACGTGTCCAGAACTGCAAAGATATTCTCTGTGCGTTCCCTAGAACGTGAGCTACAGGCAAAACCAAGATGAGACGGCATCCAGGAAATGAGCAGGATTTTTGAGGCTCCGTTTTCCATTGTCTCCTTATATGGCTGTGAATGCGAGAGGAGTGAGTCTGCCCTTTCTGTCGTTTCCGCAAGGTGTCTGCAGCATTGTGACGTATTTGTAGGCATATCATTGGAAGATTGACCACAAGAGACCACATTTACCAGGTGTCCGCCCTGTGTCCTGCACCGAAATTGGTGCGCAAAACCCAGCTGCAAGTATTTTTCCATGGAATTCAGAGAAGAAAGCAGGCTTCCACGAACGATATATCAATGAAGAGATATGTGAAAAAACACCTTGAGGATTGATTCCAAACAACGTTTGCCATGTTTCGGTCGATATTATGGAGTTAATTCGGAAAAAGTTTGACGTTGTAGGTGACTGAATTTTCGGTTCGTTTCGGTAGCCAAATGTGATGTACAAAACGGAGCGATTTCTCCTACACAAAGACGCTTTCAGGAAAAACTGCACATTTGGTATGTAACTGAGAGTCTCCTCATTGAAAACATCCGAAGCTCTTCAAAGGTAAATGATTTTATTTATTTGGTTATCTGGTTTTTGTGAAAATGTTGCGTGCTAAATGCTACTCAAAATGCTAAGCTAGCTTAGCATACTCTTACACAAATTAGTGAATTGCTATGGTTCAAAAGCATATTTTGAAAATCTGAGATGACAGTGTTGTTAAGAAAAGGCTAAGCTTGAGACTAGGCGCATTATTTTCATTTTATTTGCGAGTTTCAGAAATCGTTAACGTTACATTATGCTAATGAGCTTCAGGCTATAACTGTATACAGGTTTTTTTCATAGCCAAACGTGAACAAAACGGAGCGATTTGTCCTACACAAATAATATTTTTTTGAAAAACTGCACATTTGCTATGTAACTGAGAGTCTCCTCATTGAAAACATCTGGTTGTTGTGAAATTGTTGCGTGCTAAATGCTACTCAAAATGCTAAGCTAGCTTAGCATACTCTTAAACAAATTAGTGAATTGCTATGGTTCAAAAGCATATTTTGAAAATCTGAGATGACAGTGTTGTTAAGAAAAGACTAAGCTTGTGAGTAGGCGCATTATTTTCATTTTATTTGCGATTTTCAGAAATCGTTAACGTTGCGTTATGCTAATGAGCCTGAGGCTTTAGTCACGATCCCGGATCCGGGATGGGGAGTTTCAAGAGGCGGGTGGACAAACAAAAAAACACAAACTCCAAGCATTGATTATGCAAGAATGGGCTGTCATCAGTCAGGATGTGGCCCAGAAGTTAATTGACAGCATGCAAATAGACACTTTGAATCAACTTCATGTAATTGTCAATAAAAGCCATTGACACTTATGAAATGCTTGAAATTATACTTCAGTATTCCATAGTAACATCTGACAAAAATATCTAAAGACACTGAAGCAGCAAACCTTGTGGAAATTACTATTTGTGTCATTCTCAAAACTTTTGGCCACGACTGTATATGTATGAATACCTTTAAATAAAAGGTGACATTCTGTACTGTCACCTAATATGAAACATATCTCAAATCCAAAATGCTGGAGCAGAGCACCACATTTAAAACGGTAAGCTTCACTGTCCAAACACATATGGTGTGGACTATGTGTGTCTGGTAAACACATTTGGATCTGGTGAACAGTTATCACTTGTTGACCAACTACAGGAATACTGACCTCAGAGTCTCCAGTTTACAGTGGGGATTCCCCAGTCCAGCAGAGAGCAGCTCCACTCCTGAATCCTTCAGGTCATTGTTACTCAGGTCCAGCTCTCTCAGGTGTGAGGGGTTTGACTCCAGAGCTGAGACCAGAGAAGCACAGCCTTCGTCTGTGACCAGACAGCCTGACAGCCTGCAAAGAGTCAAATCATTTTAAAATCACACTGCTATTCTTTGGTGGTGAAAATAGTGGCAGTATATTTTTTCAACATATGGAACCTTCCATATCTATTCGTAAATTAATGTATCATCATTAAAAATGACAAATGATCAAATCATTACCTGAGGATAGAAACATGTAACCTCTCACCATTACCAATAACAGAGGCTACAACAAAACATGCTAGCCTCTCAACATTACCGATAACAGAGGCTACAACAAAACATGCTAATCTCTCACCATTACCAATAACAGAGGCAACAACAAAACATGCTAACCTCTCACCATTACCAATAACAGAGGCTACAACAAAACATGCTAACCTCTCACCATTACCAATAACAGAGGCTCCAACAAAACATGCTAAACATTACTAAAACACAACCAAATTTAAAACGGTAAGCTTCACTGTCCAAACACATATGGTGTGGACTATGTGTGCCTGGTAAACACATGTGGATCTGGTGAACAGTTATCACTTGTTGACCAACGACAGGAATACTGACCTCAGAGTCTCCAGTTTACAGTGGGGATTCCCCAGTCCAGCAGAGAGCAGCTTCACTCCTGAATCCTTCAGGTCGTTGTTACTCAGATCCAGCTCTCTCAGGTGTGAGGGGTTTGACCTCAGAGCTGAGACCAGAGAAGCACAGCCTTCCTCTGTGACTCCACAGCCTGACAGCCTGACAAAGAGATCATCATGACTTCACAAACACACTGTTCATTTAACACCAGTAGTGTAGAAGGACAATGGTAGATGCATTTGGTTTATTCTCTCAAATAACATATATATATTCATCTTCCATTTCCTAGAATTGTATGGTCATATTGTTATACTAATGTTTTTCAAAATAATATATTATACATATTATAATCCATATTTGTCTCTGAACTTAATATTTCTTCCTGTTGATTAGTTCTTATATGTCATTTTATTTACTCACAGAGCAGCTCTGGAGGCTTTGACCACTGGCAGCAGCCTCAGAAGACCTTCCTCTGATCTGGAGTATTTCTTCAGGTCAAACACATCCAGCTCCTTTTCTGAAGTCAGCAACACAAAGACCAGAGCTGACCACTGTGCAGGTGACAGTGTGGCACTAGAGAGACTTCCTGATCTCAGGTATCTTTGGATCTCCTCCACTAGAGAATGGTCATTCAGTTCATTCAGACAGTGGAACAGATTGATGCTCCTCTCTGGAGAGGGATTCTCCCTGATCTTCTCCTTGAAGTACTTGACTGTTTCTTCATGGCTCTGTGAGCTGCTTCTTGTCTTTGTCAGTAGACCTCGTAAGTGCTTCTGATTGGACTCCAGTGAGAGGCCCAGAAGGAAGCGGAGGAAAAGGTCCAGGTTTCCTGTCTCACTTTGTAAGGCTTTATCCACGGCACTCTTGTAGAAAGCAACTTCAGTAACTTTAGGCTTCTCTCTGAAGAGCGACAAAAAGTATCTGAACATTGATTGAGGTTCGTCCATTAGATTCTCATTGTTGTTGATGAATGAGAGGAACACATATACAGCAGCCAGAAACTCCTGAATGCTCAGATGAACAAAGCAGTACACCTTGTCCTGGTAGAGCCCACATTCCTCTTTAAAGAGCTGTGTGCACAATCCTGAGTACACTGAGGCTTCATTGACATCAATGCCAGACTCTTTCAGGTCTTCTTCATAGAAAATCAGATTGCCCTTCACAAGCTGTTGAAAAGCCAGTTTTCCCAGTGACAGAATGCTCTCTTTATTCAAGTGTGGACCTGTCTCTTCTTTCCCAAGATACTTTTCATTCTTCTGTTTGGTATGAAACTCCACAAGGTGTGTGTACATCTCAGTCAGAGTCTTGGGCATCTCTTCTCTCTTATGTTTCAGCATGTGTTCAAGGACTGTTGCAGAAATCCAACAGAAGACTGGAACGTGGCACATGATGTGGAGGCTCCTTGATGTCTTTATGTGTGAGATGATTCTGCTGGCCAGGTCCTCATCACTGAATCTCTTCCTGAAGTACTCCTCCTTCTGTGGGTCATTGAACCCTCGTACCTCTGTCACCTGGTCAACACATCCTGAAGGGATCTTATTGGCTGCTGCAGGTCGGGTAGTTATCCAGAGGAGAGCAGAGGGAAGCAGATTTCCTTTGATGAGATTTGTCAGCAGAACATCCACTGAGGTTGACTGTGTGACGTCCCAACAGATCTTGTTCTTCTGGAAGTCTAGGGGCAGTCGGCACTCATCCAGACCATCAAAGATGAACAGAACTTTGTACTTGTTGTTGATGGAGATTCCTGATTGTTTAGTTTCCATTGAGAAGTGATTAAGAAGTTCAATGAAAGTGTGTTTGTCCCCTTTCATCAAATTCAGCTCCCGAAAAGGGAATGAAAATACAAATTGGACATCCTGATTTGCTTTTCCTTCAGCCCAGTCCAGAATGAACTTCTGCACAGAGACTGTTTTTCCAATGCCAGCGACTCCCTTTGTCAGCACAGTTCTGATAGGTTTGTCTTGTCCAGTTAAGGGTTTGAAGATGTCGTTACATTTGATTGCAGTCTCTGGTCTTGCTTGTTTCCTGGTTGTTGTCTCAATCTGCCTCAGCTCATGTTCATTATTGACCTCTCCTGTTCCACCCTCTGTGATGTAGATCTCTGTGTAGATCTTATTGAGAAGTGTTGGGTTTCCTTGTTGAGCGATCCCCTCAAATACACATTGAAACTTCTTCTTCAGATTAGATTTGAGTTCACGTTGGCAAATCACAGCAAGCTCATCTGAATCTAGAAATATCACAGAGGATATTAATATTACGTCTGTTTTAATGCCTACAGTATCGAAGGACTGTTATAAAGTTGTACATTATAATAATTTATTCTCTTAACTGACTGTATAAATGTGTAAATATTTTCATAATGCATTACAGACTGGTGTGACTGATTATATTATTATTGGTATTATTGATGGTATTATTAATGTTCTCTCTCTCTCTCTAAATTAATCACCACAACACATCCCTGCTGCTACTTGATGAGGTCACTAGGTGTTGTGTTAAGGCTGCTTCAATATCATTGAGTTACACAGCTACTTTAGCTGGACTTTAGCTACAGCTTTTAAATGTTATAAAACATCATTCAACATGAGTCAGACAGATCTTACATTTCTCCAGTGTGTCAGCAAGCTCCTTCTGGTTCATTTTCCTCAGGATGTGCAGTGTGATCTTCAGAGCCCCCTCTCTGGCACTGCTCTCCTGCTGCTCATCTTCAGCATCCACCACTTCCTTATCCTGCTTCTGACTCTCAAAGCCTTCTGGGAGTTCTGGACTAAGAATCCTCTTGAATATCTTCAGCTCGTTCTTCACAAATGTCATAATTTTCTCTTCAAGCATCTGAAATAAATAAAGTAAATAAGTTAAGCAAGAGAAGAAATGCTTTCTCATTAACACATGAATGAATGATTGACCGATCAACTTAACTTGAGGTAAACAAAAACAAATGTACATAACAGGACAACATACACTGAATATGGAGCCCAGGTCGGTTTGATGACTCTGGGAAGACTGACCACTGAGAATCTCTGACTCTGATCTCTCCTGTTGGTATCTGTGGACAAAACATGAGATTACATCTCCTCATCCAGGGAGTGCACACACACACACACACACACACACACACACACACACACACACACACACACACACACACACACACACACACACACACACACACACACACACACATACACACATACACACACGCACTCACACACAGGGAGGGAACATTGTGTTTGTTTAATATTGTTTTAGGACTATGAAAATGGACAAAATGATTAGCCTATGGATTCTGAAAACAACAAAAATAAATTACAAAATGGGAGAGGAGAAATGACTAGAGACAGTGTTGTTTAACTCACTGACCAGGACCCATGAGTTCTTCTTACCTTTGTTCAGTAGAAAAGTCTCCCTCTCTAAAGTATAGAGGAGGATCCATAGACTGGTGACTCTTCATGGACACACAGCTGGGAACAGGGGAGGCTGGTCTCTCCTGCTGGATTGGTCTTCAACACAACAGAGACAAACATTACATCTCTCATCTACTCTGAGCTCAGATGGGGAAACATAAGAAGAGTTTCATTCCAAAACGATATATATCACTTTTCAGAAATGTTAGTAAATTAGCTTTTATTGTTTAAAGCATTTCTGAAAGAGTTTGGTGTGTTTTTTCACTATCTAATCATGGTATGGGATTGATATGTACAGATATGTATTTGTTTAAAATCACTTGATGTCTTCATTTCAGAGAGACAAATAATCATGTTTTTTTTCCGCTAAATGCTATATATTTGCCTCACTCTCAAATGTTACCGACCGGAATAATGAGGCTATAAGGAGTACCAGTACTGAGTCAATGTGCAGGGTACCAGGTAGTTGAGGTAATAATGAGACTATAAGGAGAACCAGTACTGAGTACTGAGTCAATATGCAGGGTACCGAGTAGTTGGGGTAATAATGAGGCTATAAGAGTACCAGTACTGAGTCAATGTGCAGGGTACCAGGTAGTTGAGGTAATAATGAGACTATAAGGAGAACCAGTACTGAGTCAATGTGCAGGGTACCAGGTAGTTGAGGTAATAATGAGACTATAAGGAGAACCAGTACTGAGTCAATGTGCAGGGTACCAGGTAGTTGAGGTAATAATGAGACTATAAGGAGAACCAGTACTGAGTCAATGTGCAGGGTACCAGGTAGTTGAGGTAATAATGAGACTATAAGGAGTACCAGTACTGAGTCAATGTGCAGGATACCAGGTAGTTGAGGTAATAATGAGACTATAAGGAGAACCAGTACTGAGTCAATGTGCAGGGTACCAGGTAGTTGAGGTAAAATGTACATGTAGGTAAAGGTAAAAGTGACTAGAAAATCAGGATAGAGATTACCACTCCTCATCCAGGGAGTGCACACACACACGGAAGGAATGTTGTGTTTGTTTAATATTGTTTTAGGACTATGAAAATGGACAAAATTATTAGCCTATGGATTATGAAAACAACAACAATAAATGGGAGAATGGGAGAGGAGAAAATACTAGAGACAGTGTTGTTTAACTCACTGACCAGGACCCATGAGTTCTTCTTACCTTTGTTCAGTAGAAAAGTCTCCCTTTCTAAAGTATATAGGTTGACCCATAGACCGGTCACTCTTCATGGACACACAGCTGGGAACAGGGGAGGCTGGTCTCTCCTGCTGGATTGGTCTTCAACACAACAGAGACAAACATTACATCTCTCATCTACTCTGAGCTCAGATGGGGAAACATAAGAAGAGTTTCACAAATAGAACTGACTTCCAGACGTTAGTTAATGGCGCGAGAGCAGTGTGTCATTATTAATAACGACATTAATTTAGCGTCGCGAGCGTTGTAGTCAGTCTGTCAACCCCGCTAAAAGGCTGGTGTCGTTACTCTGCCTTCTCCGGGGGATGTTGAGGTAAATTTACTAACCGGGAGGGTTGAATGATGTAATTAATTAGAGGGCTGGAAGACGCATTCTCGAGGTTGTTTACTCACAATATCAGATAATTAGATGATTTTTAAAATGAATGTATACTGAGGTTGAGGTTCTGACTAGTGATTATTTACCCGGCGTTCAATACCTGCTATTGAGGCGCCCTGAAAATAATATTCAAAAGTTCGGTCCTTGGACACAGACGGGTTAAACACTAAAGTTACCGTCCATCTAGTGAAGAGAGGAGAACCGGACAGAGGTAGACAGCATCCGTCAACGAGAGAGGAAGAAGCCTCACCGGGATTTAACAGGTGGAAGAAACAACCGGGGAGCTCCATCGGTCCACAAGAAATGCAGACAGCCGGTGATGATGTAGTGGTAGCTATGGTTACTAGGATGCTGCTGGTAGAGTAGCTAGCTAGCTTACCGAGCTGTACCGACTAGCTAGGATAACTAGGATGCTGCTGGTAGAATAGCTAGCTAGCTTACCGAGCTGTACCGACTAGCTAGGATAACTAGGATGCTGCTGGTAGAGTAGCTAGCTAGCTTACCGAGCTGTACCGACTAGCTAGGATAACTAGGATGCTGCTGGTAGAGTAGCTAGCTAGTTTACCGAGCTGTACCGACTAGCTAGGATAACTAGGATGCTGCTGGTATAGTAGCTAGCTAGCTTACCGAGCTGTACCGACTAGCTAGGATAACTAGGATGCTGCTGGTAGAGTAGCTAGCTAGCTTACCGAGCTGTACCGACTAGCTAGGATAACTAGGATGCTGCTGGTAGAGTAGCTAGCTAGCTTACCGAGCTGTACCGACTAGCTAGGATAACTAGGATGCTGCTGGTATAGTAGCTAGCTAGTTTACCGAGCTGTACCGACTAGCTAGGATAACTAGGATGCTGCTGGTAGAGTAGCTAGCTAGTTTACCGAGCTGTACCGACTAGCTAGGATAACTAGGATGCTGCTGGTATAGTAGCTAGCTAGCTTACCGAGCTGTACCAACTAGCTAGGATAACTAGGATGCTGCTGGTAGAGTAGCTAGCTAGCTTACCGAGCTGTACCGACTAGCTAGGATAACTAGGATGCTGCTGGTATAGTAGCTAGCTAGCTTACCGAGCTGTACCGACTAGCTAGGATAACTAGGATGCTGCTGGTAGAGTAGCTAGCTAGCTTACCGAGCTGTACCGACTAGCTAGGATAACTAGGATGCTGCTGGTAGAGTAGCTAGCTAGCTTACCGAGCTGTACCGACTAGCTAGGATAACTAGGATGCTGCTGGTATAGTAGCTAGCTAGTTTACCGAGCTGTACCGACTAGCTAGGATAACTAGGATGCTGCTGGTAGAGTAGCTAGCTAGTTTACCGAGCTGTACCGACTAGCTAGGATAACTAGGATGCTGCTGGTATAGTAGCTAGCTAGCTTACCGAGCTGTACCGACTAGCTAGGATAACTAGGATGCTGCTGGTAGAGTAGCTAGCTAGCTTACCGAGCTGTACCGACTAGCTAGGATAACTAGGATGCTGCTGGTAGAGTAGCTAGCTAGTTTACCGAGCTGTACCGACTAGCTAGGATAACTAGGATGCTGCTGGTAGAGTAGCTAGCTAGCCGAGCTGTACCGACTAGCTTGGTTAGTTAGCAGGTCGTTTGTTTGTCCCTCGTCTCGATGATGAATCCGGTGAACCACAAAATGAAACAAGGATAGAGAGTGAAAAGGATCTGGCTTCACTCACACTGTCCCTGACCGTAAAGAAAAAAGCAAATTGAACAGTACACTTCGGTGTCTCAACACTGTAACAAACTCCGTCGTTATTCCCCAAGATCACCTCAGTCCACTCTGCGCGTAACCGGCTTGGCGCCACACCAACGTGGACGTGGACGTGGACGGTTCTGTACGGGGACGCGGACAGTTCCAGAACGCGGACATGAGCAGTGGAACACAATCAACTAAACCCAGTCTTTACAGTGGGTTACATTAGTAATATTCATTTTGTATTATTATGTAAAACAAACATTCTATGTTTTTTTATAATAATATGTTGAGATCTGGGTCCACATCCACAAAGTGTCTCAGAGTAGAAAATTGGTCGTATAAGTGCTGAGAATAAAGACATTTTACACTTATGGGTATAAATTACCTAGTTACCTCCCCATTACCTAAATTACCTACCCACCGAGTCGGCAGATATTTAGGACACCTCCTGAGCTGTCCTAAGTAGTTAAGAGTTAACAGCAGGTGTCTTGATAATACTATAGAATAATGCAGTGAGTCAGTGGTTCCTGTGCCACATGTAATTGCATTGCAGTAGTTAAAAATAATGTTTTTATATTTCTATGTGATCAATCCATAAATAATATAGACCTACATGCAACAGTATGTCTTGTGCTTTTGGCAATGAGTTATGTATAATAATTATGTATAACTGCATAGCATTTTGTCTTCATTTTGGCAGATTAACTCATGCTTATTTTTGAAGATTAACTCAGGTTGGAGTTGGAGCTGTGAACCGAAAGGTGGCTGGTTCGAATCCCGGGCCGGGCGCTGGAAAAAACAGGTGGAATTGATCTGACCACTGGAGGGCTGCTGGGTTCACATCCTCAAAACATGAACCTTTTGTTGATCAGAACTCTGGAGGTTCTTCTTCACTGAACCCCAAAATATATATAACTTTTATTGATTTCATATTTAAGGAAGTGATAGAAGCCCTTTTGGCTCTATAAGGAACCTTGTTTTCTAAACACGTTTTTCTTTTGATGATTTAATTATCTATATCATGTTATTTGAGAGTGTATAATAATAAACACATCATGTTATTTCAAGTTCTCCCTTTGGAGCGCAACATCACATTGTTAAATAATAGTCCTAAATTGGGCATGGCTATAAATTGGGCATTTGAAGGCATCTAGGGTGTAATATGAGTTTGATGAAAATGAACATTGTTGCAACGTTGTCCACAGACCCCGGATTGAGAACCCCTGCAGTACCTCCACAGACCCCGGATTGAGAACCCCTGCAGTACCTCCACAGACCCCGGATTGAGAACCCCTGATTTAGCAGATGCTCTTATCCAGAGTGATTTACAGTAAGTGCATTCATCTTAAGATATCAAGGTGAGACAACCACATATCACAGTCAAATATACAGGATACCAACATTCCATTCCTGATTAACAATGGATATATAGTGTTTCATCTTAAGATAGCTCTTTATTTTTTTAATGAACTCGATAAATTCTTTATAAATGGTCATCTTACCTCTTAGCTTTGGTGTCATGTCCCCCAGAGAGATGCATTTTAGAGACAGGGCCCCCCTCCTCTCTCTCCCCAGAGAGACTCATTTTAGAGCACTGACCCCTAAACAGAGATCCAACATGTTGGTTGTGGTTAATATGGTGACAACTAATTACTGAATGTCAATTGTTCACATTTATCCATTATCTCGTTTGAGAAATAAAACATTTACTAACAGACATATAGAAACAATCAGGTGATTTAATGCAATCACATGAATATGTAGTTGTGACATGTCATCTCCATGGCAACTGTCTGTAATAATAATAAGTCACTGTTTGTTAAGGTAGTTATAGACAGTACAGCAACAATAATAATAATAATAATAAGTCACTGTTTGTTAAGGTAGTTATAGACAGTACAGCAACAATAATAATAATAAGTCACTGTTTGTTAAGGTAGTTATAGACAGTACAGCAACAATAATAATAATAATAATAAGTCACTGTTTGTTAAGGTAGTTATAGACAGTACAGCAACAATAATAATAATAATAATAAGTCACTGTTTGTTAAGGTAGTTATAGACAGTACAGCAACAATAATAACAATAATAATAAGTTACTGTTTGTTAAGGTAGTTATAGACAGTACAGCAACAATAACAATAATAATAATAATAATAATAAGTCACTGTTTGTTAAGGTAGTTATAGACAGTACAGCAACACAAGGTCATGTCTCACACTTCTTTTTATTATTTAAAGGTGGGCTATTTATTGTCTTTCAATCTGTTATGTTCTAAATGTATCTGAGAATGTAGACAGAAGGGATAAAACGGACATGATTGATCTGCGGGGGAAATCACTGATCCATTCAGAAAGTTTATTTGCATCAAGTAAAGGATTTTATATTATGTAGAGTAAACTATATTATAATGTATAGCAGTGGGTTGTCAGTGATATGTAGATGTTATATTATGTAAAGTAGACTAGGTTATAATGTATAGTAGTGGGTTGTTAGTGATATGTAGATGTTATATTATGTAAAGTAGACTAGGTTATAATGTATAGTAGTGGGTTGTTAGTGATATGTTATATTATGTAAAGTAGGCTAGGTTATAATGTATAATAGCAGTTTGTTTGTGATATACAGATCAAGGTCTATACCTCAGCTATCGCCTACATATCATAGATGACCAGTCTAAACCTGTTCAGATCAGTTCACATAATGTTATAGTCCTACCAGTAGCAGGACAGAGAATGTACTGTATATAACCTACATATCATAGATGACCAGTCTAAACCTGTTCAGATCAGTTCACATAATGTTATAGTCCTACCAGTAGCAGGACAGAGAATGTACTGTATATAACCTACATATCATAGATGACCAGTCTAAACCTGTTCAGATCAGTTCACATAATGTTATAGTCCTACCAGTAGCAGGACAGAGAATGTACTGTATATAACCTACATGTCATAGATGACCAGCCTAAACCTGTTCAGATCAGTTCACATAATGTTATAGTCCTACCAGTAGCAGGACAGAGAATGTACTGTATATAACCTACATATCATAGAAGACCAGCCTAAACCTGTTCAGATCAGTTCACATAATGTTATAGTCCTACCAGTAGCAGGACAGAGAATGTACTGTATATAACCTACATATCATAGATGACCAGTCTAAACCTGTTCAGATCAGTTCACATCATGTTATAGTCCTACCAGTAGCAGGACAGAGAATGTACTGTATATAACCTACATATCATAGAAGACCAGTCTAAACCTGTTCAGATCAGTTCACATAATGTTATAGTCCTTCCAGTAACTGGACAGAGCATCTACACTATATATACAGAAGTATGTGGACAACCCTTCAAATTAGTGGATTCGGCTATTTCAGCCACACCCGTTGCTGACCGGTGTATAAAATCAAGCACACTGCCATGCAATCTCCATAGACAAACAATGGTTGCAACAGTTTGGGGAATGGCATTTTCTGTTTCAGCTTGACAATGTCCCCGTGCACAAAGTGAGGTCAATACAGAAATGGCTTCTCGAGATTGGTGTGGAAGAACTTGACTGGCCTGCACAGTGCCCTGACCTCAACCCCATCAAACACCTTTGGGATGAATTGGAACGCCGACTGCGTGCCAGGCCTAATCACCCAACATCAGTGCCCGACCTCCCTAATGCTCTTGTGGCTGAATGGAAGCAAGTCCCCGCAGCAATGTCCACTCAGCTGTAGCACCGGGCCATTCAAAACAAACAAGACATCTCTCTTACATTATTTTTGATAAACATATAATTTACTCGAAACCAAGTTTAGCTGTGTTGTTTCCCTCCAAAATATTACTGTAGGACTATAATAATAGTAAGCAGTCCTACAAACCAAAAAGGTTTTAATTTGAGAATGTTCAAATATTAAACTGTCTTAAAATATGTGATGATTAGTTGAATCAGGTGTGTAAGTGCTGGTAAGAACAAAAGGATGGAGAAACCCTGAGATAAACATAAAACCATATCATTGAAAAGCTCCTCCACCATCTTTACCAGACGTTTTACTGATAACATGTCGGCCTTCTGATTAGTTTACACTTTGAAAACTGCTGTCTGTCAGCAACTCAGCTCAAGTAGCAGTTCTACTAACTAGTAATATCTCATTCCAGGTATCAATTATCTTATTCTGTCCATTAGAATAGATTATTGTTCAGAAATACTTACTTTATTTTTCAATAATCTCCATATAGTGTTTTCTGCTCTGTCGTCTCAAAATGGATCCTGAACAAAAGAACAACTTTACTTTCTGTTTCAGCTCAGCCGCCTCCCCACCCTGATAATAAAGTGTTATATTGGTATCTTCCACTAGATGGCAGTAAACACCTTGTATCTAGACTTTACAACTATGTGTTCTGTTTCATACAAGCAGTGTCCCAGAGTAGAAGTGCTGATCTAGGATCAGGTCCCCCTCTCCATGTAATCTGATTCATTATGATCTAGAATCAGGTCTCCCTCTCCATGTAATCTGATTCATTATGATCTAGGATCAGGTCCTCCTCTCCATGTAATCTGATTCATTATGATCTAGGATCAGGTCCTCCTCTCCATGTAATCTGATTCATTATGATCTAGGATCAGGTCCCCCTCTCCATGTAATCTGATTCATTATGATCTAGGATCAGGTCCTCCTCTCCATGTAATCTGATTCATTATGATCTAGGATCAGGTCCTCTCCATGTAATCTGATTCATTATGATCTAGGATCAGGCCTCCCTCTCCATGTAATCTGATTAATTATGATCTAGGATCAGGTCCTCCTCTCCATGTAATCTGATTCATTATGATCTAGAATCAGGTCCTCCTCTCCATGTAATCTGATTCATTATGATCTAGGATCAGCTCCCCCTCTCCATGTAATCTGATTCATTATGATCTAGGATCAGGTCTCCCACTACTGGATCAGAGCGTCTGCTAAATGACTCACTACTGGATCAGAGCGTCTGCTAAATGACTCACTACTGGATCAGAGCGTCTGCTAAATGACTCACTACTGGATCAGAGCGTCTGCTAAATGACTCACCACTGGATCAGAGCGTCTGCTAAATGACTCACCACTGGATCAGAGCGTCTGCTAAATGACTCACTACTGGATCAGAGCGTCTGCTAAATGACTCACTACTGGATCAGAGCGTCTGCTAAATGACTCACCACTGGATTAGAGCGTCTGCTAAATGACTCACCACTGGATTAGAGCGTCTGCTAAATGACTCACCTCTGCATTAGAGCGCCTGCTAAATGACTCACCACTGCATCAGAGCGCCTGCTAAATGACTCACTACTGGATCAGAGCGTCTGCTAAATGACTCACCTCTGCATCAGAGCGCCTGCTAAATGACTCACCACTGGATCAGAGAGTCTGCTAAATGACTCACCACTGGATCAGAGAGTCTGCTAAATGACTCACTACTGGATTAGAGCGTCTGCTAAATGACTCACCTCTGCATCAGAGCGTCTGCTAAATGACTCACCTCTGCATCAGAGCGTCTGCTAAATGACTCACTACTGGATTAGAGCGTCTGCTAAATGACTCACTACTGGATCAGACCGTCTGCTGAATGACTACAATGTAAATGTAAATGATGCAGCCACCACTATGCTTGAACATATGGAGAATGGCAGTCAGTAAGGGGTTGTATTGGATTTGCCCCAAACATAACACTTTGTATTCAGGACAAAAAGTGAACTGCTTTGCCACATGTTTTTGCAGTTTTGATTTAGTGGCTTGTTACAAACAGGATGCATGTTTTTGGAATATTGTTATTCTGTTCAGGCTTCCTTCTTTTCACTCTGTCAATGAGGTTAGTATTGAGGAGTAACTATACTGTTGTTGATCCATCCTCAGTGTTCTTCTATCACAGCCATTAAACTCTGTCAGTTAGGTTAGTATTGTAGAGTAACTACAATGTTGTTGATCCCATCCTCAGTTTACTCCTATCACAGCCATTAAACTCTGTAACTGTTTTAAAGTCACCATTGGCCTCATGCTGAAATCAATGAGTGGTTTCCTTCCTCTCCGGCAACTAAGTGAGGAAGACGCCTGTGTCTTTGTAGTGACTGGGTGTATTGATTCACCATCCAAAGTGTAATTAATAACAACTTCACCAGAGGCTCAAAGGCAAATTCAATGTCTGCTTTTGTTTTTCCCATCTACCAATAAGTGCCCTTCTTTGTGAGGCATGGAGATGGAGATGGGAATTTGGACTTGTGGTTTTACTTAATTCTCCGTACTGGCTAATGATTATCAAGCTGATTCTGAACTAATCATTAATTCACACATTGAGCCCCTGACCTGAGAGGATGGAAGTTCAATATGTAGCTAGATGTAGATGGCTAACGTTTAATAGTTAACTAGCGAACGTTGCGAACCAAGCTTTTTACCCAAGTAGCCTAGGACATCAAATAAAGGTACAGTATTTATTACCTCTCTCATCCTGCCTCATTTACACATGCTGAATATAGATCTACTGTATGTATTACCTCTCTCATCCTGCCTCATTTACACATGCTGTATATAGATCTACTGTATGTATTACCTCTCTCATCCTGCCTCATTTACACATGCTGTATATAGATCTACTGTATTTATTACCTCTCTTATCCTGCCTCATTTACACATGCTGTATATAGATCTACTGTATTTATTACCTCTCTCATCCTGCCTCATTTACACATGCTGTATATAGATCTACTGTATTTATTACCTCTCTTATCCTGCCTCATTTACACATGCTGTATATAGATCTACTGTATTTATAACCTCTCTCATCCTGCCTCATTTACACATGCTGTATATAGATCTACTGTATTTATTACCTCTCTCACCCTGCCTCATTTACACATGCTGTATATAGATCTACTGTATTTATTACCTCTCATCCTGCCTCATTTACACATGCTGTATATAGATCTACTGTATTTATTACCTCTCTCATCCTGCCTCATTTACACATGCTGTATAAAGATCTACTGTATGTATTACTCTCTTATCCTGCCTCATTTACACATGCTGTATAAAGATCTACTGTATTTATTACCTCTCTCATCCTGCCTCATTTACACATGCTGTATAAAGATCTACTGTATGTATTACCTCTCTTATCCTGCCTCATTTACACATGCTGTATATAGATCTACTGTATTTATTACCTCTCTCATCCTGCCTCATTTACACATGCTGTATAAAGATCTACTGTATGTATTACCTCTCTTATCCTGCCTCATTTACACATGCTGTATAAAGATCTACTGTATTTATTACCTCTCTCATCCTGCCTCATTTACACATGCTGTATAAAGATCTACTGTATGTATTACCTCTCTTATCCTGCCTCATTTACACATGCTGTATATAGATCTACTGTATTTATTACCTCTCTTATCCTGCCTCATTTACACATGCTGTATAAAGATCTACTGTATTTATTACCTCTCTCATCCTGCCTCATTTACACATGCTGTATAAAGATCTACTGTATTTATTACCTCTCTCATCCTGCCTCATTTACACATGCTGTATAAAGATCTACTGTATTTATTACCTCTCTCATCCTGCCTCATTTACACATGCTGTATAAAGATCTACTGTATTTATTACCTCTCTTATCCTGCCTCATTTACACATGCTGTATAAAGATCTACTGTATTTATTACCTCTCTTATCCTGCCTCATTTACACATGCTGTATATAGATCTACTGCATTTATTACCTCTCTTATCCTGCCTCATTTACACATGCTGTATATAGATCTACTGTATTTATTACCTCTCTCATCCTGCCTCATTTACACATGCTGTATATAGATCTACTGTATTTATTACCTCTCTTATAACTTATTGATTGGACTGATCATATCAACATCATGTTATATCTACTGTAGCTTTGATTGGACTGATCATATCAGCATCATGTTATATCTACAGTGGCTTTGATTGGATCATATCAGCATTGTACTTTCAAAACCGTTGCAAATCAAATCACTAGTCTGCTATTCAGTGAGAGGGGGTGTGGTCCAAGTCTTTCCAATCACTAGTCTGCTATTCAGTGAGAGGGGGTGTGGTCCAAGTCTTTTCCAATCACTAGTCTGCTATTCAGTGAGAGGGGGTGTGGTCCAAGTCTTCTCCAATCACTAGTCTGCTATTCAATGAGAGGGGGTGGGGTCCAAGTCTTTTCCAATCACTAGCCTGCTATTCAGTGAGAGGGGGTCCAAGTCTTTCCAATCACTAGTCTGCTATTCAGTGAGAGGGGGTCCAAGTCTTTTCCAATCACTAGTCTGCTATTCAGTGAGAGGGGGTGTGGTCCAAGTCTTTTCCAATCACTAGTCTGCTATTCAGTGAGAGGGGGTGTGGTCCAAGTCTTTTCCAATCACTAGCCTGCTATTCAGTGAGAGGGGGGGTGGTCCAAGTCTTTTCCAATCACTAGCCTGCTATTCAGTGAGAAAGGGGGTGTGGTCCAAGTCTTTTCCAAGCTTAAAAGGATAAACATTCCCCTGCAACACCATGGACCAGAAAAGGTTGAATACATTGGCCATGCTGTGACTTCTGCTGAGTTCAAAACAGCTGGAAACGTGGAAATCTCAGATTTCAGTGAGTTCAAGACAACTGAAAAAAAATAGCTCCAATTGAGAAAATAGGTCTTGAATCGTCATCCAACTATAAATTCTAAGTCGGGGACTCTGGCCTTTTCGAGAGCTCCGACCTGAAGATCAATTATGCTTTTTTCAGAGTTCCAAGTTGTCTTGAAAGCACCATAAATCCAGAGAAGGCCAGACTTTGATGACAAAGTTCAATGACAAAATTTGCCCACAAGAATCGCCGCGCCGCCCCACCCTACACAGCCCTTATTTGAAGTGTTTCTACAATTCCCTATGGGAAAAATGTATGGTGGAAAAACTATTGGAACCATTTCCCTGTTTGACCGCTAGGTGTTATGGGTACTATGACACCTCCACTGTGGGGCTCTATAAAACTATTGGAACCATTTCCCTGTTTGACCGCTAGGTGTTATGGGTATTATGACACCTCCACTGTGGGGCTCTACAAAACTATTGGAACCATTTCCCTGTTTGACCGCTAGGTGTTATGGGTACTATGACACCTCCACTATGGGTCTCTATAAAACTATTGGAACCATTGCCCTGTTTGACCGCTAGGTGTTATGGGTACTACAACACCTCCACTGTGGGGCTCTATAAAACTATTGGAACCATTTCCCTGTTTGACCGCTAGGTGTTATGGGTATTATGACACCTCCACTGTGGGGCTCTATAAAACTATTGGAACCATTTCCCTGTTTGACCGCTAGGTGTTATGGGTATTATAACACCTCCACTGTGGGGCTCTATAAAACTATTGGAACCATTTCCCTGTTTGACCGCTAGGTGTTATGGGTATTATGACACCTCCACTGTGGGGCTCTATAAAACTATTGGAACCATTTCCCTGTTTGACCGCTAGGTGTTATGGGTATTATAACACCTCCACTGTGGGGCTCTATAAAACTATTGGAACCATTTCCCTGTTTGACCACTAGGTGTTATGGGTATTATGACACCTCCACTGTGGGGCTCTATAAAACTATTGGAACCATTTCCCTGTTTGACCGCTAGGTGTTATGGGTACTATGACACCTCCACTGTGGGGCTCTATAAAACTATTGGAACCATTTCCCTGTTTGACCGCTAGGTGTTATGGGTATTATGACACCTCCACTGTGGGGCTCTATAAAACTATTGGAACCATTTCCCTGTTTGACCGCTAGGTGTTATGGGTATTATGACACCTCCACTGTGGGGCTTTATAGATCAAATGAAACGGGAGAATCTAGAGAATGTAACAATATAAATTTCATCTTGCTGTGATGTAACAATATTCGCTGTGATGTAACAATTTTCACTGTGATGTTCAGCCCCCAAAATGAAAAATAAATACTAAATAATTTCATAGAATTGAACTAAGACCACTTGGTCACAGACGGACAACAACACTTAGTGTTTCCAGCTGAAGATGTAATGAATCTGAACACATTTGAATTGTGTCTCTGTGCCGCTCAGTTGACGTTTAGGAGAAAATATCAGACACTAAAATCTATCTTAGAACAGTAATATTTTACACATGAAGGTACCCAGAAGACTTCATTTCTGATGAAAAAACACACGTGAAAAAAATATGGATATAAACTCTTCATAAATTCTTAAACAAAATTGTATTCTCACCTCTTAACATTGGTGTCATGTTCCCCAGAGAGACTCATTTTAGAGGCATGGCCGCCCTCCTCTCTCTCCCCAGAGAGACTCATTTTAGAGGCATGGCCGCCCTCCTCTCTCTCCCCAGAGAGACTCATTTTAGAGGCATGGCCGCCCTCCTCTCTCTCCCCAGAGAGACTCATTTTAGAGGCAGGGCCGCCCTCCTCTCTCTCCCCAGAGAGACTCATTTTAGAGGCATGGCCGCCCTCCTCTCTCTCCCCAGAGAGACTCATTTTAGAGGCAGGGCCGCCCTCCTCTCTCTCCCCAGAGAGACTCATTTTAGAGGCAGGGCCCCCCTCCTCTCTCTCCCCAGAGAGACTCATTTTAGAGGCAGGGCCCCCCTCCTCTCTCTCCCCAGAGAGACTCATTTTAGAGGCAGGGCCCCCCTCCTCTCTCTCCCCAGAGAGACTAATTTTCGAGCAATGACCCCTAAACAGAGATCCAACATGTCATTGAACTATAATACATGAATAAATATACAAATTGTAAAATATCCACAATATACGAATATATGAATATGTTTTTTCATTTTATTGCCTACGCCCAGTTAGCGCCATTTTGTATGATTGAACTGACACGTAGCTGTCCCAGGTGAAATGGACTGTTAGATCTGAGTGTTTTACTGTCATTCACTAAACTATAATAACACCAGACACTAAAATTACACCATACATTTAATTTCTCTTCACACTTTACAATAATCCCTGGGAAAAGTCTTACCCTGTAGCCTGAATTCCAAACGAGAACATGTCAAGTCATTGAGATATTTTCAGAGAAGGAGATTTTTTTTAAAACAAGTAATGCTTTTTTCTCTCAAGAATCTAGTGGTCAAATTGACAAACCCTTTCAATTCCTCACTTTGTGAGGATAACGGCACAGAGCCTTTTTTTCCTAAAATGTTTTATGAGTCGGAGAACAGATTGGGATTTTAGACCATTCCTCCATTCAGAATCCTTCCCAATGACTACAGGAAGGTAAAGGTACAAATAATACACAACAAAGAAACAAAGTTCCCTAATTGACGGGCTGTAATCTACCTGAATCTTGTCATTTACACACGGGCCTCTGACTACTATCCCAACTTCAACATTCTACCAACATCCTACATTAATAACCCCTGGTAGGATCCTTACTATCCCAACTTCAACATTCTACCAACATCCTACATGAATAACCCCTGGTAGGATCCTTACTATCTCAACTTCAACATTCTACCAACATCCTACATGAATAACCCCTGGTAGGATCCTTACTATCTCAACTTCAACATTCTACCAACATCCTACATTAATAACCCCTGGTAGGATCCTTACTATCTCAACTTCAACATTCTACCAACATCCTACATGAATAACCCCTGGTAGGATCCTTACTATCTCAACTTCAACATTCTACCAACATCCTACATGAATAACCCCTGGTAGGATCCTTACTATCTCAACTTCAACATTCTACCAACATCCTACATGAATAACCCCTGGTAGGATCCTTACTATCTCAACTTCAACATTCTACCAACATCCTACATGAATAACCCCTGGTAGGATCCTTACCTTGTAGCCTGAATTCAAAACCAGAACATGTCAAGTCAGTGAGAGTTTCCTTTGTGTTGAGAAAGAAACCAAGGGAACGGTTTATTCACCTCCCCAATGTCAAGAAACTTTGTGTAATTTTTGTTACTGATTAATTTAGGACTCCATCAGTTCTGTTAAAGTTTAGTGGCTCTGACCCCATGTCAGCAACATCAGAAACCCAGTTTAACCTGTTTACCAGAAAAGCCTTGGGTTTACAATAACATCACTGTGTAGCTACTGCTTTCCTACAGTCAACTCCATATCTGACATGGTACAGGTGTCTTCTTTCTTTAAGCCCAGAACCATGTGTTTGAGGTGATACCTTTGTTTCAGAGGAGATTTGTTTAAGACTTCCAACAAACACTGTGTGACCCTGATTCAGCCCACTGCATTTCAAGGTTAATCATTAAAAACAACACTGTATGAACAACTAGCAGTCTCCAGGACCAGTGATTCAAGTCTGAGTTTCTGTCCCAAAGTGTCACCCTATTCCCTATATAGTGCACTACTTTGACCAGGGCCCATAGGGCTGTGTGGTGCATTATGGGGAATAGTAGTGCACTACTTTGACCAGAGCTCTATAACACCCTATTCCCTACATAGTGCACTACTTTATACCAGAGCTCTATAACACCCTATTCCCTACATACTGTAGTACACTACTTTGACCAGAGCTCTATAACACCCTATTCCCTACATACTGTAGTACACTACTTTGACTATTCCCTACATACTGTGGTACACTACTTTAGACCAGAGCTCTATAACACCCTATTCCCTACATAGTGTAGTGCACTACTTTGACCAGAGCTCTATAACACCCTATTCCCTACATAGTGTAGTGCACTACTTTGACCAGAGCTCTATAACACCCTATTCCCTACATAGTGTAGTGCACTACTTTGACCAGAGCTCTATTACACCCTATTCCCTACATAGTGCACTAGTTTGACCAGAGCTCTATAACACCCTATTGCCTACATAGTGCACTACTTTGACCAGAGTTCTATAAAAAAACAACCGTGAAGCTTACAGGGCAAAGAGCCACTAACAAAGTTAACTTCCCACACTGAAAGGAGGGAAATAAAGAAAAACATAGAAATAAAGAAACATAGAAAACAAAACATAGAATGCCCATGTCACGTCTGGTCAAGGTGGGTGGAATCAGGCGCAGAGAGCAGAAATGCGAATAATATAGTTTATTCTCCGGTGTACAAAACAACAGTAAAGAATAACCGGGAGAAAAACAAACAGCAAACACCGACAGACAAAACGAAATGACAAAATAACAATCCCGCACAAAACACAAGGGCGGGGCAACCTACATAAATACAGATACTAATTAACTAAACAACACACAGGTGAAACCAATTAGACAAAACCAACAGATACACGAAAAAAGGATCAGTAGTGGCTAATAGGACGGTGACGACGACCGCCGAATGGGCAGGAGAGCCAACTTCGGCGGAAGTCGTGACAGCCCACCCCAGTCACACCCTGACCAAACCAATCAGAGACAACGATAGACAGCTGTCCCTGAACCATACCCAGCCAAAACATAGAAATAAAGAAAGACAGAAAACAAAAAATAGAATGCCCACCCCACATCACACCCTGACCTAACCAATTAGAGACATAAAAAGGATGACTGAGGTGTTATCCAGTCTTCTCTCTATATCTCTCTCTGCCACAATGATGGGATTGTTTTGTGACCATGAATGTAAGAATGACAAACTAACAAAACTGTTTATTTGTCTTCCTCTGGTGGTAGGTTGTGATAATGTCTGTAGTCTCTCCCTCTGTCTCTTCGCTCCTCTCTCCGCCTCCACACTCCCCTCTCTCTCACAAACATAGACTCTGACCTGCCCAATGAGCCAAACTGGTTAAAGGATCTATCGCTCACTCTCTCTCACTCCCTCTCTCTCTCTCCCCCCTCCCTCCCTCTCTCTCTCTCTCACTGTGTAGACCTGCCAGGCTGTTAGGTTAATGGACCATGGAAACCTACTGAGAATCTGCCATACAGAGTGAGATACAAATGAACATGATTAAAACTAAAAATACATTAAAACGTGTTGAACTCATTTCCATGTATGTTGTTCTGTTTCTGTTTACAGGACCAGAAATGGGATTCAACTGGGTCAATACAGTCAGAGAATTAACTATATATCCTAGACCTTATTCTATAGTCAATACAGTCAGAGAATTAACTATATATCCTAGACCTTATTCTATAGTCAATACAGTCAGAGAATTAACTATATATCCTAGACCTTATTCTATAGTCAATACAATCAGAGAATTAACTATATATCCTAGACCTTATTCTATAGTCAATACAGTCAGAGAATTAACTATATATCCTCAACCTTATTCTATAGTCAATACAGTCAGAGAATTAACTATATATCCTCAACCTTATTCTATAGTCAATACAGTCAGAGAATTAACTATATATCCTAGACCTTATTCTATAGTCAATACAGTCAGAGAATTAACTATATATCCCAAACCTTATTCTATAGTCAATACAGTCAGAGAATTAACTATATATCCTCAACCTTATTCTATAGTCAATACAGTCAGAGAATTAACTATATATCCTAGACCTTATTCTATAGTCAATACAGTCAGAGAATTAACTATATATCCTAGACCTTATTCTATAGTCAATACAGTCAGAGAATTAACTATATATCCTCAACCTTATTCTATAGTCAATACAGTCAGAGAATTAACTATATATCCTCAACCTTATTCTATAGTCAATACAGTCAGAGAATTAACTATATATCCCAAACCTTATTCTATAGTCAATACAGTCAGAGAATTAACTATATATCCTCAACCTTATTCTATAGTCAATACAGTCAGAGAATTAACTATATATCCTAGACCTTATTCTATAGTCAATACAGTCAGAGAATTAACTATATATCCTAGACCTTATTCTATAGTCAATACAGTCAGAGAATTAACTATATATCCCAAACCTTATTCTATAGTCAATACAGTCAGAGAATTAACTATATATCCTAGACCTTATTCTATAGTCAATACAGTCAGAGAATTAACTATATATCCTCAACCTTATTCTATAGTCAATACAGTCAGAGAATTAACTATATATCCTCAACCTTATTCTATAGTCAATACAGTCAGAGAATTAACTATATATCCTAGACCTTATTCTATAGTCAATACAGTCAGAGAATTAACTATATATCCTCAACCTTATTCTATAGTCAATACAGTCAGAGAATTAACTATATATCCGAACCCTTATTCTATAGTCAATACAGTCAGAGAATTAACTATATATCCCAAACCTTATTCTATAGTCAATACAGTCAGAGAATTAACTATATATCCTAGACCTTATTCTATAGTCAATACAGTCAGAGAATTAACTATATATCCTCAACCTTATTCTATAGTCAATACAGTCAGAGAATTAACTATATATCCTCAACCTTATTCTATAGTCAATACAGTCAGAGAATTAACTATATATCCTAGACCTTATTCTATAGTCAATACAGTCAGAGAATTAACTATATATCCTCAACCTTATTCTATAGTCAATACAGTCAGAGAATTAACTATATATCCTCAACCTTATTCTATAGTCAATACAGTCAGAGAATTAACTATATATCCTCAACCTTATTCTATAGTCCATACAGTCAGAGAATTAACTATATATCCCAAACCTTATTCTATAGTCCATACAGTCAGAGAATTAACTATATATCCTAGACCTTATTCTATAGTCAATACAGTCAGAGAATTAACTATATATCCTAAACCTTATTCTATAGTCAATACAGTCAGAGAATTAACTATATATCCTAGACCTTATTCTATAGTCCATACAGTCAGAGAATTAACTATATATCCCAAACCTTATTCTATAGTCCATACAGTCAGAGAATTAACTATATATCCCAAACCTTATTCTATAGTCAATACAGTCAGAGAATTAACTATATATCCTCAACCTTATTCTATAGTCCATCCACATGCTGGCTTCAACCCAACCCAACACTAACCTAACCCTAACCCTAAACCAACCCAACCCTAACCCTAAACCAATCCTAACCCAACCCAGCACTAACCTAACCCTAAACCAACCCTAACCCAACCCAACACTAACCTAACCCTAACCCAACTACATCATTAACCCTAACCCAACCAAACACTAACCTAACCCTAAACCAACCTTAACCCAACCCAACCAAACACTAACCTAACCCTAACCCAACTACATCCTTAACCCTAACCCAACCAAACACTAACCTAACTGTAGACAAGGCCCACAGAGTTGGCGGAATAATCCTTTAATTCATTGCCATTTACTCAGCTGGGCCAGGGGCGCTTTAATTAGGTCAGGTGGAAATGTCCGACAGATCTCAACTCCATAAAAGGAGGAAATTGCCATCGTCTGATCTCGCTGCGTTCTCTTCCTTAACTCCATCTGATCCAGAAGTTCTGTGCGTCCATGAATCCACGTAAGTCCACCGACTCTTACCTTTCATCTGAATTATCTGTGGCGATCGGGAGAGTGGGCCATTCAGTTATTGTTTATAGTTATCACCGCGGAGCGCGGCTTGGAGCGCACGCTTCAAACATATTGTGTAATGTGAATTGTCAATGATTACGTCCCTACGGATCCTCATAGGCAAATTATGCAATCGATATGGTTCATGTGTATTGAAATTAATTATAAGGACACATGAAGACAATTGCAAGAGTGAAATGAGAAACGTCATTGTTTGCTAACTGATTGACTTTGATAATGGGGATTATAGTGTCACACCCTGACCATAGTTTATTTTGTATGTTTCTATGTTTTGGTTGGTCAGCGTGTGATCTGAGGGGGCATTCTATGTTGGATGTCTTGTTTGTCTATTTCTATGTCTGTCCTGATATGGTTCTCAATCAGAGGCAGGTGTTAGTCATTGTCTCTGATTGGGAACCATATTTAGGTAGCCTGGGTTTCACTGTGTGTTTGTGGGTGATTGTTCCTGTCTCTGTGTTTTGCACCAGATAGGGCTGTTTTCGTACGTTTGTTATTTTGTTTAATCGTGTATAGCTTCCTTATTAAATAAAATGAATCACAACTACGCTGCATTTTGGTCCGCTCCTCCATCCCACAACGAAAGCCGTGACAGAATCACCCACCACAACAGGCCCAAGCGGCGTGGTAACGGGAAACAGCAAAGGCAGCAGCAGGAGCAGCGTAAAAAGGACTTTTGGACTTGGGAGGAAATCCTCGAAGGGAGAGGACCCTGGGCTAAACCAGGGAGTGTCGCCGCCCAAGGAGCAACTAAAGGAGGAATGGACATGGGAGGAGGAATTATTGTGGAAGGACCCTGGGATCAGCATGGAGAATATCGCCATCCCATAGAAGAACTGGAGGTGGAGAGAGCTGAGAGGCGCTGGTATGAGGAGGCAGCGCGGCGACGCGGATGGAAGCCTGAGAGTCAGCCCCAAAAATGTATTGGGGGGAGGCTCACAGGGAGTATGGCGACGCTAGGTAGGAGACCTGCGCTAACTTCCTGTGGTTACCGGGGGGCTAGAGAGACCGGGCAGGCACCGTGTTATGCTGTGGTGCACACGGTGTCTCCAGTGCGGGTGCATAGCCCGGTGCGTTCTATTCCAGCTCCGCGTATCGGCCGGGCTAGATTGAGCGTCGAGCCTAATGCCATGAAGCCGGCTCTATGCATCTGGTCCCCAGTGCGTCTCCTTGGGCCCGGCTTACATGGCACCAGCCTTACGCTCGGTGTCCCCGGTTCGCCTGCATAGCCCAGCTATTCCACCTTGCCGCACTGGCAGAGCGACCGGGAGTATTCAACCAGGTAAGGTTGGGCAGGCTCGGTGCTTTAGAGCTCCAGTGCGCCTGCACGGTCCGGTCTACCCAGTACCACCTCCACACCCCAGCCCTCCGGTGGCAGCTTCCCGCACCAGGCTTCCTGTGCGTGTCCTCGGCCCAGTGCCAGCACCACGCATCAGGCCTACTGTGCGCCTCGCCTCTCCTGCGCTGTTGGAGTCTCCCGCCTATTTAGCGCTGCCAGAGCCTACCGCCTCTACAGCGTTGCCGGAGTCTCCTGCCCGTTTAGTGCAGCCAGAGCTGTCAGGCTGCATGGAGCAGCCAGAGCTGTCAGTCTTCATGGAACAGCCAGAGCTGCCAGTCTTCATGGAGCAGCCGGAGCTGCCAGTCTGCATGGAGCTGCCAGTCTGCATGGAGCTGCCAGTCTGCATGGAGCTGCCAGTCTGCAAGGAGCTGCCAGTCTGCAAGAAGCCGCCAGAGCTGCCAGTCAGCATGGAGCAGCCAGAGCCGTCAGTCTGCCAGGATCCGCCAGTCAGCCAGACTCTTCCAGATCCGCCAGTCAACCAGACTCTTCCAGATCCGCCAGTCAGCCAGACTCTTCCAGATCCGCCAGTCAACCAGACTCTTCCAGATCCGCCAGTCAGCCAGACTCTTCCAGATCCGCCAGTCAACCAGACTCTTCCAGATCCGCCAGTCAGCCAGACTCTTCCAGATCCGCCAGTCAGCCAGACTCTTCCAGATCCGCCAGTCAGCCAGACTCTTCCAGATCTGCCAGTCAGCCAGGATCTGCCAGAGCCTTCCTCCTCTCCGCTGCTGCCGGAGTCTCCCGCCTGTCAGGCGCTGCTGCCGGAGTCTCCCGCCTGTCAGGCGCTGCTGCCGGAGTCTGAGGAGCCCCTCTGTCCCGAGCTGCCCCTCTGTCCCGTGTTATTTAGTAGGGTTGCCGTGGCTAGGAGGTCACGGAAGAGGACAAGGTGGGGGAGGACTACGGTGAAGTGGGGGCCACGTCCAGCACCGGAGCTGCCACTGCGGACAGATGCCCACCCAGACCCTCCCGATAGGTTCAGGTTTGCGGCCGGAGTCCGCACCTTGGGGGTACTGTCACACCCTGACCATAGTTTATTTTGTATGTTTTCTATGTTTTTGTTGGTCAGGGTGTGATCAGAGTGGGCATTCTATGTTGGATGTCTTGTTGTTCTATTTCTATGTCTGTCCTGATAAGGTTTGGCTGCCTGAGGCGTTTCTCAATCAGAGGCAGGTGTTAGTCATTGTCTCTGATTGGGAACCATATTTAGGTAGCCTGGGTTTCACTGTGTGTTTGTGGGTGATTGTTCCTGTCTCTGTGTTTTGCACCAGATAGGGCTGTTTTTGGTTTTCATACGTTTGTTATTTTGTTAGTTTAATCGTGTATAGTTTCCTTATTAAATAAAATGAATCACAACTACGCTGCATTTTGGTCCGCTCCTCCTTCCCACAACGAAAGCCGTGACATATATATTTGTATTGTATTCACTGTTTGTATTTCATGATTTATGATAAATAGTTACGAGCCTAAATGACTCGCGCATGATTACTATTGACTTCTTAATGAACTGTACTGTTGAATCCCTAAATTATGTTAATAATGAATTGATATGATTTGATTGGATGCATGTTATTTGTTTCCTTTGTGATGCAGCACAGACTACTCAGTAAATATACCACTTTATGGTTAAAGGAATTCCTGCCTCAGTCTCATCCATTCCTGTCACCTGACACGTGACCACCTGTTCACCTTCACTGTCAGTCATCCTACCTGTCCAGCTACCCACACAGATTCCACTAATCTTTCACACATGTACAGTTCCATTCACTTCATTCTAGCCCTTATTATTCATCCTCCCCTCACCAGCCTCCTCTGGTGGTCAGTGGGCACAGCATGGTTGGGGTCAATTCAATTTCAATCATTTCAGAAGGTTAACCTAATTAAGAAGCATTGAAGGGAATTGGAATGTTAGTGTACTTCCTGAATTGAATGGAGAACCTCTAGTGACTACAGGCTATAGACTACACTGCTCAGTCCGTCTGTTAAGTTAACTAGTGACTCCCCATCCCGCATGCGGGAGCGTAATCATCGCCTGACACTAATTAGCATTAAGCAACGGACATAAATATTCCTATTCATGAAAATCACAAATGAAATATATTGAGACAAAGCTTAGCCTTTTGTTAATCACCCTGTCATCTCAGATTTTCAAAATATGCTTTACAGCCAAAGCTAGACAAGCATTTGTGTAAGTTTATCGATAGCCTAGCATGGCATTTTGTCCAGCTAGCATCAGGTAACTTGGTCACAAATCAGAAAAGCAATCAAATTAAATCGTTTACCTTTGAGCTTCGGATTTTTTCACTCACGAGACTCCCAGTTAGATAGCAAATGTTCCTTTTTTCCAAAAATATTATTTTGTAGTCGAAATAGCTCCATTTGATCTTCACGTTTGGCTGAGAAGTCGACCGGAAATTGGGGTCACGACTATGCCGAAAAATATTCCAAATTAGCTCCATAATATCCACAGAAGCATGGCAAACGTTGTTTATAATCAATCCTCAAGGTGATTTTCAAATATCTGTTCGATAATGTATCCACCGGGACAATTCGTTTTTCAGTAGGACCGATTGGAATAAGGGCTACCTCTGTATTTTACGCAAGAATCCCTCTGAGCCATCAGGTGACCACTATATACAGTGCCTTGTGAAAGTATTCGGCCCCCTTGAACTTTGCGACCTTTTGCCACATTTCAGGCTTCAAACATAGATATAAAACTGTATTTTTTTGTGAAGAATCAACAACAAGTGGGACACAATCATGAAGTGGAACGACATTTATTGGATATTTCAAACTTTTTTAACAAATCAAAAACTGAAAAATTGGGCGTGCAAAATTATTCAGCCCCCTTAAGTTAATACTTTGTAGCGCCACCTTTTGCTGCGATTACAGCTGTAAGTCACTTGGTATGTCTATCAGTTTTGCACATCGAGAGACTGAAATTTTTTCCCATTCCTCCTTGCAAAACAGCTCGAGCTCAGTGAGGTTGGATGGAGAGCATTTGTGAACAGCAGTTTTCAGTTCTTTCCACAGATTCTCGATTGGATTCAGGTCTGGACTTTGACTTGGCCATTCTAACACCTGGATATGTTTATTTTTGAACCATTCCATTGTAGATTTTTGTCATGAGAAATTTCAATCCCAATGATGATAACAATCACTATAGCTTTGACCAATTCCCCCCAGGTTGTAAAGCTAGGGTTAATAATGAATTAGGCAAAGACTCAGATTCTGCAAAAGGTTTGTTTATTCATGAGAGCTCTAAAAATAATATAATGCTCATAGCCATTTCTATAACTCCTACAAGCACCTACAAGTCTACAAGCACATCTGTTCCTCCCTGGGTGGAGGAACTTTATCTCTTATTACTTTAAACATATACATTCACTTATCACTAACAGGCCAGATACAGTAGGTTATAAAAACACCCTGTTATTTCACTATTTAACCAGAACTGACTAACAGACCAGATACAGTAGGTTATAAACACACAATAACACATGTTGGAATGAACATTCATATGAGAAGACACACTGCTCTCATAACCAGCAGCTCTGACCAAAACAAGTTACAGCCAGACACACTGCTCTTATAACCAGCAGCTCTGACCAAAACAAGTTACAGCCAGACACACTGCTCTCCTAACCAGCAGCTCTGACCAAAACAAGTTACAGCCAGACACACTGCTCTCCTAACCAGCAGCTCTGACCAAAACAAGTTACAGCCAAGACAAGTTAAGTTCACAGTATTCTAATAATACAGGGGGTTAGGAAAGGAAACACTTGGCCTGGGGTCCTTCACAGTATTCTAATAATACAGGGGGTTAGGAAAGTAAACACTTGGCCTGGGATCCTTCACAGTATTCTAATAATACAGGGGTTAGGAAAGGAAACACTTGGCCTGGGGTCCTTCACAGTATTCTAATAATACAGGGGGTTAGGAAAGGAAACACTTGGCCTGGGGTCCCACAGTATTCTAATAATACAGGGGGTTAGGAAAGGAAACACTTGGCCTGGGGTCCCACAGTATTCTAATACAGGGGGTTAGGAAAGGAAACACTTGGCCTGGGGTCCTTCACAGTATTCTAATAATACAGGGGGTTAGGAAAGGAAACACTTGGCCTGGGGTCCTTCACAGTATTCTAATAATACAGGGGGTTAGGAAAGGAAACACTTGGCCTGGGATCCTTCACAGTATTCTAATAATACAGGGGGTTAGGAAAGGAAACACTTGGCCTGCGGTCCCACAGTATTCTAATAATACAGGGGGTTAGGAAAGGAAACACTTGGCCTGGGGTCCTTCACAGTATTCTAATAATACAGGGGGTTAGGAAAGGAAACACTTGGCCTGGGGTCGTTCAGTGGTCTTGTGCTGTTGTGGAATATCTAACCATTACACCAATCCAATGTTTTTAAATGCTTGAGGTGAAATGAACGTGTGATTCTGGATGCAAGTATCAGGACCCAGCCTTTTCTTTCCCCCGAAATGTCCCCACAATCCCTCTTTCTACTAACCCCTCAAAACCCACCAACCCTGTAGTCACATGTCCCTAATTCCATCTCCCTCTCACCCCCCAGCCACCCTGTCACGTTCTGACCTTTATTTCCGTTTTGTCATTATTTAGTATGGTCAGGGCGTGAGTTGGGGTGGGAAGTCTATGTTTGTTTTTCTATGATTTGGGTATTTCTATGTTTCGGCCTAGTATGGTTCTCAATCAGAGGCAGGTGTCATTAGTTGTCTCTGATTGAGAATCATACTTAGGTAGCCGTGGTTTCACTGTTTGTTGGTGGGTGATTGTCTATGTTGATTGATTGCTTGTGTCAGCACAGTTCTCATTAGCTTCACGGTCGTTATTTCGTTTTTTGTTTTTGTATAGTGTTTCCTTGTCTGTGTTGATCACCACACGGTACTGCTTTGGGTTTCGTTCGTTCCACGTTTATTGGTTTTTGTATTCAGTTGTTCATGTGTACTATTTCTTATTAAAAGAACCATGGACACTAACCAAGCCGCATATTGGTCCTCCGATCCTTCTCTCCTCTTCGGAAGAAGAGGAGGAAATCCCTTACACACCCCTTCCATACCTTAACTACAGACACAGGTAGTCCTGTAGCTACAGCAGCAGCCTCTGTCACCAGGACTGAGGACCTCCTTTACATACCTTAACTACAGACACAGGTAGTCCTGTAGCCACAGCAGCAGCCTCTGTCACCAGGACTGAGGACCTCCTTTACATACCTTAACTACAGACACAGGTAGTCCTGTAGCTACAGCAGCAGCCTCTGTCACCAGGACTGAGGACCTCCTTTACATACCTTAACTACAGACACAGGTAGTCCTGTAGCTACAGCAGCAGCCTCTGTCACCAGGACTGAGGACCTCCTTTACATACCTTAACTACAGACACAGGTAGTCCTGTAGCTACAGCAGCAGCCTCTGTCACCAGGACTGAGGACCTCCTTTTCATACCTTAACTACAGACACAGGTAGTCCTGTAGCTACAGCAGCAGCCTCTGTCACCAGGACTGAGGACCTCCTTTACATACCTTAACTACAGACACAGGTAGTCCTGTAGCTACAGCAGCAGCCTCTGTCACCAGGACTGAGGACCTCCTTTACATACCTTAACTACAGACACAGGTAGTCCTGTAGCTACAGCAGCAGCCTCTGTCACCAGGACTGAGGACCTCCTTTACATACCTTAACTACAGACACAGGTAGTCCTGTAGCTACAGCAGCCTCTGTCACCAGGACTGAGGACCTCCTTTCCATACCTTAACTACAGACACAGGTAGTCCTGTAACCACAGCAGCAGCCTCTGTCACCAGGACTGAGGACCTCCTTTACATACCTTAACTACAGACACAGGTAGTCCTGTAACCACAGCAGCAGCCTCTGTCACCAGGACTGAGGACCTCCTTTACATACCTTAACTACAGACACAGGTAGTCCTGTAGCTACAGCAGCAGCCTCCGTCACCAGGACTGAGGACCTCCTTTACATACCTTAACTACAGACACAGGTAGTCCTGTAGCTACAGCAGCAGCCTCCGTCACCTTGCATTTATAAGTTATATCTTCAAGAATCAATGGTACATATTATTAATTTTAAAATCCAAAGATGGATGTATAAACAGCTGGTTGCCCCTTTAAAAGCCTAATGACAAGTAGCTAGCTAATCTGACTAAATATTTCACCTGTTGAAGTGTTTTACTTATTCTTTTGAGACAAACAATGAAGGGAATTGTTGAACACCTTGAGTGATGGGAGAAGTCATCATTGAGTGGGAACAGACTAGAATGGAAACAAAGACATATGTCGCTACACCATGACGATAGCTAGCTAATCTTTTTCGACTTAGCTACTGTAACTAACATGCTTTAGTTGGTTCCAGCTATATTAGCTAGCTACTGTAACTAACATGCTTTAGTTGGTTCCAGCTATATTAGCTAGCTACTGTAACTAACATGCTTTAGTTGGTTCCAGCTATATTATCTAGCTACTGTAACTAACATTCTTTAGGTGGTTCCAGCTATATTAGCTAGCTACTGTAACTAACATGCTTTAGTTGGTTCCAGCTATATTATCTAGCTACTGTAACTAACATTCTTTAGTTGGTTCCAGCTATATTAGCTAGCTACTGTAACTAACATGCTTTAGTTGGTTCCAGCTATATTAGCTAGCTACTGTAATAACATGCTTTAGTTGGTTCCAGCTATATTAGCTAGCTACTGTAACTAACATGCTTTAGGTGGTACTAGCTATATTAGCCAACTCAGAGACTATATTATGAAAATCAGCATCTAAACAGCTGTTAGAATTAAGTTAGAATTAAAGCTTATAAGAAATATTCTTGCCAATGACATAAGTTGTAGAAGAACTTCCTTTACCTGTAATTACACTCCCGATCAAAAGCTCAAGGACAATTACCCAGGAAACCTTTGACACTAAAAACTCTGCAGGTTACAATGGTGAACTCAGTCTCAGTTAAAATCACAATGGAAAGGGTGTTACGGATCCCTTTTGGCCCGGCAGTATGGGGGGATGGTAACGAGACCCGTAACATAACTCATGCAATTTATAATAGTGACAAAGTAACAGTGAGAACGAAAAACCACAGACAACTAAATGACTGTCAAACATCAGGGTTTATTTTTAATACACGTTAAAGGGAGGGGGGAAAAGTGGCTGAGCTGGACCCAGGGAAAGAAACAAATATCCCAAAACACCCCTAAACTAGACTAGCCTGCTTCAATACAGCTAACTAACTAACCAAAAACACCCCTAAACTAGACTAGTCTACTACTATACAGCTAACTAACTAACCAAAAACACCCCTAAACTAGACTAGTCTACTTCAATACAGCTAATTAACTAACCAAAAACACCCCTAAACTAGACTAGTCTACTTCAATACAGCTAACTAACTAACCAAAAACACCCTTAAACTAGACTAGCCTACTACTATACAGCTAACTAACTAAGCAAAAACACCCATAAACTAGCCTACTTCAATATAGCTAACTAACGAAAAAACATCCCTAGACAAGCCTACTTCAATACAGCTAACTAACTAACCAAAAACACCACTAAACTAGCCTACTTCAATACAGCTAACTAACTAACCAAAAACATCCCTAAACTCGAATAGCCTGCTTCAATACAGCTAACTAACTAACCAAAAACACCCCTAAACTAGACTAGCCTACTTCAATACAGCTAACTAACTAACCAAAAACACCCTTAAACTAGACTAGCCTACTACTATACAGCTAACTAACTAAGCAAAAACACCCATAAACTAGCCTACTTCAATATAGCTAACTAACTAACCAAAAACATCCCTAGACTAGCCTACTTCAATACAGCTAACTAACTAACCAAAAATACAGGGGGTGGTCCGCCCAGTTCTAACTAGTGTATTGGGTAATGGAAACAGGAGGAGGTGTGTCTTCTGATTGATGACTGTTTGGTGACTGATTGGGGAGTGATGATTATCACCTGTGAGGGGAGAAGGAGAGAAAAGAAATACACAGGATACACACAGAATACCTGTATCCGTAACAAAGGGTCAAGTATCACACAGTTTACAATGTGTTGTTCTGACTCACTATTCAAATGTGTACCACACGTGGCGTGTGGGATACCACATTCCCCATATGATTTTTTTTATTTTATTTTTTTAGCTTTATTTAACTATGCAAGTCAGTTAAGAACTAATTCTTATTTTCAATGACAGCCGAGGAACAGTGGGTTAACTGCCTGTTCAGGGGCAGAACGACAGATTTGTTACTAGTCCAACGCTCTAACCACTAGGCTACCCTGCCGCCCCAAGTGGTGTGATTGGTAAGATTTTTCCACATTTTAATGGGATGATTGGTGTCAAATTGGGTGAAAATGCAGGTTCAAGCTCCAAAATGCAGGACCTAGCTCCAACATGCAGGTCCAAGCTCCAACATGCAGGTCCTAGCTCAAACATGCCTGTCCTAGCTCCAACATGCAGTTCTTAGCTGTCCAAGCTCCAACATGCAGGTCCTAGCTCCAACATGCAGGTCCTAGCTCCAACATGCAGGTCCGAGCTCCAACATGCAGGTCCGAGCTCCAACATGCAGGTCCGAGCTCCAACATGCAGGTCCGAGCTCCAACATGCAGGTCCTAGCTCCAACATGCAGGTCCTAGCTCCAACATGCAGGTCCTAGCTCCAACATGCTGGTCCTAGCTCCAACATGCTGGTCCTAGCTCCAACATGCAGGTCCTAGCTCCAACATGCAGGTCCTAGCTCCAACATGGAGGTCTTAGCTCCAACATGCAGGTCTTAGCTCCAACATAACATGCAGGTCCTAGCTCCAACATGCAGTTCCTAGCTGTCCTAGCTCCAACATGCAGGTCCTAGCTCCAACATGCAGGTCCTAGCTCCAACATGCAGGTCCTAGCTCCAAAATGCAGGTCTTAGCTCCAAAATGCAGGTCTTAGCTCCAACATGCAGGTCTTAGCTCCAACATGCAGGTCTTAGCTGTCCTAGTTCCAACATGCAGGTCCTAGCTCCAACATGCAGGTCCTAGCTCCAACATGCAGGTCCTAGCTCCAACATGCAGGTCCTAGCTCCAACATGCAGGTCCGAGCTCCAACATGCAGGTCCGAGCTCCAACATGCAGGTCCGAGCTCCAACATGCAGGTCCGAGCTCCAACATGCAGGTCCGAGCTCCAACATGCAGGTCCTAGCTGTCCTAGCTCCAACATGCAGGTTTTAGCTCCAAAATGCAGTTCTTAGCTCCAACATGCAGGTCTTATCTGTCCTAGCTCCAACATGCAGGTCCTAGCTCCAACATGCAGGTCCTAGCTCCAACATGCAGGCCCTAGCTCCAACATGCAGGCCCTAGCTCCAACATGCAGGCCCTAGCTCCAACATGCAGGCCCTAGTTGAGCTCGCTAGTTGCTTCTGCCCTGTTCTGTTCTGCTCTACATGTTGTTTCGTGGTGGAAAACTGAGTGTTTCCAGCATAACATGTCAGCCCTGTTACCCAGAGAAAAAGACTAGAAATGTTTTAGCAACTACATTTTTGGGTGATTCTTGAATTCAATTGCCACTTCCTGTTTCACACAACTGCTTCCATTCCTGCTCTCACAAGGGATTTTAATGATTTAATATGAATCCCTGTGGTCAACCGTTACTTTATTTGGCACTTAATAGACACTTTGTCCGTTTATATTTAACCTTTTGAGATCGGAAAACTGTTTTCTTTATTTTAGTTATTCATTTGAATGTGTTTATGACAGAATGTTAAAATTAGGTGAAGTTTTAGTTATGAATATAAATAGGTAATCTAGTGGCCAATCTAAATGGTAAAAGGCCCAACATGTTTCTTATTAGATTTCAGTTTGACTTGGATGTATATTTGATGTGGTTGAAAAACTATCAGCTTTTATGATGCTGATAAAGAGGCACCTAAACAGACGGCCTCTAACTGAGCAGTGTAGTCTACAGGTTATACACTGAGTGGACTAGATATTACTCTAACTGAGCAGTGTAGTCTACAGGTTATACACTGAGTGGACTAGATATTACTCTAACTGAGCAGTGTAGTCTACAGGTTATACACTGAGTGGACTAGATATTACTCTAACTGAGCAGTGTAGTCTACAGGTTATTCACTGAGTGGAATAGATATTACTCTCACTGAGCAGTGTAGTCTACAGGTTATACACTGAGTGGACTAGATATTACTCTAACTGAGCGGTGTAGCCTACAGGTTATACACTGAGTGGACTAGATATTACTCTAATTGAGCAGTGTAGTCTATAGGTTATACACTGAGTGGACTAGATATTACTCTAACTGAGCAGTGTAGCCTACAGGTTATACACTGAGTGGACTAGATATTACTCTAACTGAGCAGTGTAGTCTATAGGTAATACACTGAGTGGACTAGATATTACTCTAACTGAGCAGTGTAGTCTACAGGTTATACACTGAGTGGACTAGATATTACTCTAACTGAGCAGTGTAGTCTACAGGTTATACACTGAGTGGACTAGATATTACTCTAACTGAGCAGTGTAGTCTACAGGTTATACACTGAGTGGACTAGATATTACTCTAACTGAGCAGTGTAGTCTATAGGTTATACACTGAGCAGTGTAGTCTATAGGTTATACACTGAGTGGACTAGATATTACTCTAACTGACCAGTGTAGTCTACAGGTTATACACTGAGTGGACTAGATATTACTCTAACTGAGCAGTGTAGTCAAATCAAATCAATTTTTTTTTGTCACATACACACGGTTAGCAGATGTTAATGCGAGTGTAGCGAAATGCTTGTGCTTCTAGTTCCGACAATGCAGTAATAACCAACAAGTAATCTAACTAACAATTCCAAAACTACTGTCTTATACAAAGTGTAAGGGGATAAAGAATATGTACATAAAGATATATGAATGAGTGATGGAACAGAGCAGCATAGGCAAGATACAGTAGATGGTATCGAGTACAGTATTTACATATGAGATGAGTATGTAAACAAAGTGGCATAGTTAAAGTGGCTAGTGATACATGTATTACATAAGGATGCAGTAGATGATATAGAGTACAGTATATACGTATGCATATGAGTTGAATAATGTAGGGTATGTAAACATTGTATAAGTTAGCATTGTTTAAAGTGGCTCGTGATATATTTTACATCATTTCCCATCAATTCCCATTATTAAAGTGGCTGGAGTTGAGTCAGTGTCAGTGTGTTGGCAGCAGCCACTCAATGTTAGTGGTGGCTGTTTAACAGTCTGATGGCCTTGAGATAGAAGCTGTTTTTCAGTCTCTCGGTCCCAGCTTTGATGCACCTGTACTGACCTCGACTTCTGGATGATAGCGGGGTGAACAGGCAGTGGCTCGGGTGGTTGTTGTCCTTGATGATCTTTATGGCCTTCCTGTAACATCGGGTGGTGTAGGTGTCCTGGAGGGCAGGTAGTTTGCCCCCGGTGATGCGTTGTGCAGACCTCACTACCCTCTGGAGAGCCTTACGGTTATGGGCGGAGCAGTTGCCGTACCAGGCGGTGATACAGCCCGCCAGGATGCTCTTGATTGTGCATCTGTAGAAGTTTGTGTGCTTTTGGTGACAAGCCAAATTTCTTCAGCATGCTGAGGTTGAAGAGGCGCTGCTGCGCCTTCTTCACGATGCTGTCTGTGTGAGTGGACCAATTCAGTTTGTCTGTGATGTGTATGCCGAGGAACTTAAAACGTACTGCCCTTTCCACTACTGTTCCATCGATGTGGATAGGGGGGTGTTCCCTCTGCTGTTTCCTGAAGTCCACAATCATCTCCTTTGTTTTGTTGACGTTGAGTGTGAGGTTATTTTCCTGACACCACACTCCGAGGGCCCTCACCTCCTCCCTGTAGGCCGTCTCGTCGTTGTTGCTAATCAAGCCTACAACTGTTGTGTCGTCCGCAAACTTGATGATTGAGTTGGAGGCGTGCGTGGCCACGCAGTCGTGGGTGAACAGGGAGTACAGGAGAGGGCTCAGAACGCACCCTTGTGGGGCCCCAGTGTTGAGGATCAGCGGGGAGGAGATGTTGTTACCTACCCTCACCACCTGGGGGCGGCCCGTCAGGAAGTCCAGTACCCAGTTGCACAGGGCGGGGTCGAGACCCAGGGTCTCGAGCTTGATGACGAGCTTGGAGGGTACTATAGTGTTGAATGCCGAGCTGTAGTCGATGAACAGCATTCTCACATAGGTATTCCTCTTGTCCAGATGGGTTAGGGCAGTGTGCAGTGTGGTTGAGATTGCATCGTCTGTGGACCTATTTGAGCGGTAAGCAAATTGGAGTGGGTCTAGGGAGTCAGGTAGGGTGGAGGTGATATGGTTGCTTGACTAGTCTCTCAAAGCACTTCATGATGACGGAAGTGAGTGCTACGGGGCGGTAGTCGTTTAGCTCAGTTACCTTAGCTTTCTTGGGAACAGGAACGATGGTGGCCCTCTTGAAGCATGTGGGAACAGCAGACTGGTATAGGGATTGATTGAATATGTCAGTAAACACACCAGCCAGCTGGTCTGCGCATGCTCTGAGGGCGCGGCTGGGGATGCCGTCTGGGCCTGCAGCCTTGCGAGGGTTAACACGTTTAAATGTTTTACTCACCTCGGCTGCAGTGAAGGAGAGACCGCATTTTTCCGTTGCAGGCAGTGTCAGTGGCACTGTATTGTCCTCAAAGCGGGCAAAAAAGTTATTTAGTCTGCCTGGGAGCAAGACATCCTGGTCCGTGACTGGGCTGGATTTCTTCCTGTAGTCCGTGATTGACTGTAGACCCTGCCACATGCCTCTTGTGTCTGAGCCGTTGAATTGGGATTCTACTTTGTCTCTGTACTGACGCTTAGCTTGTTTGATAGCCTTACGGAGGGAATAGCTGCATTGTTTGTATTCAGTCATGTTACCAGACACCTTGCCATGATTGAAAGCAGTGGTTCGCGCTTTCAGTTTCACACGAATGCTGCCATCAATCCAAGGTTTCTGGTTAGGGAATGTTTTAATCGTTGCTATGGGAACGACATCTTCAACGCACTTTCTAATGAACTCGCACACCGAATCAGCGTATTCATCAATGTTGTTATTTGACGCAATACGAAACATGTCCCAGTCCACGTGATGGAAGCAGTCTTGGAGTGTGGAGTCAGCTTGGTCAGACCAGCGTTGGACAGACCTCAGCGTGGGAGCTTCTTTTTTTAGCTTTTGTCTGTAGGCAGGTATCAGCAAAATGGAGTTGTGGTCAGCTTTTCCGAAAGGGGGGCGGGGCAGGGCCTTATATGCGTCGCGGAAGTTAGAGTAACAGTGAACCAAGGTTTTTCCGCCCCTGGTTGCGCAATCGATATGCTGTTAAAATTTAGGGAATCTTGTTTTCAGATTAGCCTTGTTAAAATCCCTAAGAACGATGAATGCAGCCTCCGGATAAATGGTTTCCAGTTTGCAAAGAGTTAAATAAAGTTCGTTCAGAGCCATCGATGTGTCTGCTTGGGGGGGATATATACGGCTGTGATTATAATCGAAGAGAATTCTCTTGGTAGGTAATGCGGTCTACATTTGATTGTGAGGAATTCTAAATCAGGTGAACAGAAGGATTTGAGTTCCTGTATGTTTCTTTCATCACACCATGCCTCGTTAGCCATAAGGCATACACCCCCACCCCTCTTCTTACCAGAAAGGTGTTTGTTTCTGTCGGCGCGATGCGTGGAGAAACCCGTTGGCTGCACCGCATCGGATAGCGTCTCTCCAGTGAGCCATGTTTCCGTGAAGCACAGAACGTTACAGTCTCTGATGTCCCTCTGGAATGCTACCCTTGCTCGGATTTCATCAACCTTGTTGTCAAGAGACTGGACATTGGCAAGAAGAATGCTAGGAAGTGGGGCACGATGTGCCCGTCTCCGTAGTCTGACCAGAAGACCGCTACGTTTCCCTCTTTTTCTGAGTCGTTTTTTGGGGTCGCTGCATGCGATCCATTCCGTTGTCCTGTTTGTAAGGCAGAACACAGGATCCGCGTCGCGAAAAACATATTCTTGGTCGTACTGATGGTGAGTTGACGCTGATCTTATATACAGTAGTTCTTCTCGGCTCTATGTAATGAAACCTAAGATGACCTGAGGTACTAATGTAAGAAATAACACGTAAAAAAAACTGCATAGTTTCCTAGGAACGCAAAGCGAGGCGACCATCTCTGTCGGCGCCGGAAGTCACTGTAGAAACAGAACAGAAACACGTCAAACGTTTTTTTTAAAGTCAATCCTCAGGTTGTTTTTAAAATACATATTCGAAAATATATCAACCGGGTGTGTAGGTTTTTCAGTAACACCGGGAGAAACAATGGCCGCTTTACTCTGTAGCGCAAAACTCACTCTGAGAGCCCCCACCTATCCACTTACGCAATGTGATCTTTCACGCTCATTTTTCAAAATAAAAGCCTGAAACCATGTCTAAAGACTGTTGTCACCTTAGGGAAGCCATAGAAAAAGGAATCTGGTTGATATCCCTTTAAATGGATGATAGGCATGCAAAGGAACAGAGAGGTTTCAAAATAAGAGGCACTTCCTGATTGGATTTTCCTCAGGTTTTCGCTTGCAATATCAGTTCTGTTATACTCACAGACAATATTTTTACAGTTTTGGAAACTTTAGAGTGTTTTCTATCCTAATCTGACAATTATATGCATATTCTCATTTCTGGGGCTGAGAAATAGGCCGTTTCAAATGGGTACATTTTTTAGCCAAAAACGAAAATACTGCCCCCTACACGCAAAAGGTTAAGCATTAAACAAAAGTGTGTACACTATTTTAAAAATCTAATCTTGTGTTTACAGAGGACGCCAACAAGAATACATCAGGCATTATGGACCCTACCGGTGACTGACTTCGGCGCTCAGGACATACATAGTAAAACACCTAAACTGATGATAATTTCAACGCTGTAAATATTATCTAGGATGCCCAGCTGCTGCCGGGACTAATTGATTTGGATCATCCAACATTAGATGTTATAACTATTGAAGATGCAAAAAGGTGTTTTAAGAAATACATTTGGTTGATTGATAAAAAATAATATAACATTATTATTATTATTATCATCATAATCTTTATTATTATTATGTTACAGGTGAGACATACCCAGAAATGTCAACATCTTGTCAAGTGCTCATATCTGTACAGCAGTGTTACGACTTCTATAAATGGTGAGTGGAGGACTCAAACGCAGCGAGCAGGTAATTCAGTATGTGGATCTTTTATTCCAAAGACAGCGGACACACGGACATGCAAAACCAGGGCGCATGAAACAACCTGTCCAAAATACACCGGACTAAATCTGTCCGGAAAATAGAGATCACACTAATACACCAACACCAATAAACAGAGAACAAGCCCACACAATACCCAGCGGGCCTAGTGCCCTTAAATAGCCTACAAACAACACTAACTCAAAACAGGTGTAACCAATTAGACCCAATTAACAGAAACAAACAGAAAGGGAATCGATGGCAGCTAATAGGCCGGCGACGACGACCGCCGAGCCCCGCCCCAACAGGAAAGGCACCATCTTCGGCGGGATTCGTGACATCTGGGTTGTAACAGGCTGCCTGGAAAATTAAATGTCTTTGGCCCCATTACAACAAAAACTATAAGTACAATGTTGTCCTCATCAATGTAATTTACAAAAACAGAATATTCAAACCGTTCTGTATATGAGGTCCCCTGCTCAATACTTTCATCAAACTGTCCAATGTTTCCAACAATTCACACCATTTTCCATTTCTCAATAGGATCCTGATTGTCCTCAACCACAGCAATATGTTCCTCAGTCACGTGATCTTCATTCACTTCAGTATTGTCCTCAACCACAGCAATATGTTCCTCAGTCACGTGATCTTCATTCACTTCAGTATGTCCTCAAATATAGCAATATGTTCCTCAGTCACGTGACCTTCATTCACTTCAGTATTGTCCTCAACCACAGCAATATGTTCCTCAGTCACGTGATCTTCATCCACTTCAGTATTGTCCTCAACCACAGCAATATGTTCCTCAGTCACGTGACCTTCATTCACTCCAGTATTGTCCTCAACCACAGCAATATGTTCCTCAGTCACGTGATCTTCATTCACTTCAGTATTGTCCTCAACCACAGCAATATGTTCCTCAGTCACATGATCTTCATTCACTTCAGTATTGTCCTCAACAACAGCAATATGTTCCTCAGTCACATGATCTTCATCCACTTCAGTATTGTCCTCAACCACAGCAATATGTTCCTCAGTCACGTGATCTACATTCACTTCAGTATTGTCCTCAACCACAGCAATATGTTCCTCAGTCACGTGATCTTCATTCACTTCAGTATTGTCCTCAACCACAGCAATATGTTCCTCAGTCACGTGATCTTCATTCACTTCAGTATTGTCCTCAACCACAGCAATATGTTCCTCAGTCACATGATCTTCATTCACTTCAGTATTGTCCTCAACCACAGCAATATGTTCCTCAGTCACGTGATCTTCATTCACTTCAGTATTGTCCTCAACCACAGCAATATGTTCCTCAGTCACGTGATCTTCATCCACTTCAGTATTGTCCTCAACCACAGCAATATGTTCCTCAGTCACGTGATCTTCATTCACTTCAGTATTGTCCTCAACCACAGCAATATGTTCCTCAGTCACGTGATCTTCATCCACTTCAGTATTGTCCTCAACCACAGCAATATGTTCCTCAGCCACGTGATCTTCATCCACTTCAGTATTGTCCTCAACCACAGCAATATGTTCCTCAGTCACGTGATCTTCATCCACTTCAGTATTGTCCTCAACCACAGCAATATGTTCCTCAGTCACGTGATCTTCATCCACTTCAGTATTGTCCTCAACCACAGCAATATGTTCCTCAGTCACGTGATCTTCATCCACTTCAGTATTGTCCTCAACCACAGCAATATGTTCCTCAGTCACGTGATCTTCATCCACTTCAGTATTGTCCTCAACCACAGCAATATGTTCCTCAGTCACGTGATCTTCATCCACTTCAGTATTGTCCTCAACCACAGCAATATGTTCCTCAGTCACGTGATCTTCATTCACTTCGCTCATTTAGCAGTTTTTAATTCCAAAGTTCTTTGGTTTAAGTGTAATTAACGTCCTGTCCTTTAATCACTATATATTATTACTATATATATATTATATATGTATATTCCTCCCTTTTTAATCAAGTTGTTTTCCCGCTCCGACATCCGTCTCGAATCCGTTTCTGCCTCCATGATGATGTTAACTCTCTCTGTTAGCTCCACTTCCCTCCATGATGATGTTAACTCTCTCTGTTAGCTCCACTTCCCTCCATGATGATGTTAACTCTCTCTGTTAGCTCCACTTCCCTCCATGATGATGTTAACTCTCTCTGTTAGCTCCACTTCCCTCCATGATGATGTTAACTCTCTCTGTTAGCTCCACTTCCCTTCATGATGATGTTAACTCTCTCTGTTAGCTCCACTTCCCTCCATGATGATGTTAACTCTCTCTGTTAGCTCCACTTCCCTTCATGATGATGTTAACTCTCTCTGTTAGCTCCACTTCCCTCCATGATGATGTTAACTCTCTCTGTTAGCTCCACTTCCCTCCATGATGATGTTAACTCTCTCTGTTAGCTCCACTTCCCTCCATGATGATGTTAACTCTCTCTGTTAGCTCCACTTCCCTCCATGATGATGTTAACTCTCTCTGTTAGCTTCACTTCCCTTCATGATGATGTTAACTCTCTCTGTTAGCTCCACTTCCCTTCATGATGATGTTAACTCTCTCTGTTAGCTCCACTTCCCTCCATGATGATGTTAACTCTCTCTGTTAGCTCCACTATGCACTTGCCTCTGCTAGTAATACACTGTGTTAACATTAGCCTAGACTGAACCACAGAAAATAACAGTTTTAAACAGTTGTAAAACAACTTCTTCCAGAAAGAATAGTTCCTGTAGATTCAGACTCATCGCCAATCTTTTGTTATGTTTTGTGGGTTTCATTACCTCGTCTGTATAACAATTCAATAATGATGAGACGGGAGACAGGAATCAGTTCAACCATTTATCTGGAACGTGATCATCTCAACACATACAAACCCCCATGATGCTCTGCGGCACAACCCCAAATACACAACAAATACATCAATAAATGAGTAAATGGACAGTAAACAAAACTCAGAGGACTTTAAATGTTCAGTTCTAGAAAGTAGGGCCATGGGACAGGGTCAGAAAGGTCAGTATGTTTGATACCTGGTTACAGAAGTGACATAACAAGCATAAGGTCCATTATAACACAGTGAAGTAGGGCCATGGGACAGGGTCAGAAAGGTCAGGATGTTTGATAACTGGTTACAGAGGTGACATAACAAGCATAAGGTCCATTATAACACAGTGAAGTAGGGCCATGGGACAGGGTCAGAAAGGTCAGTATGTTTGATACCTGGTTACAGAGGTGACATAACAAGCATAAGGTCCATTATAACACAGTGAAGTAGAGGTGGGAGCTAAAAGCAGACATGGACAGTGAGACGGTGTGAGGAGGTCAGGGGTCAAACACTAGATCAGGACAGGTAGAAATGGCAGGGCTGGAAATAGACAGAGACACATTCTGATCATGGCTCAGTCCTGACCTGACACCCAATCAGAAGATGCCATAACAAAGTCCTGACCTGAGACACCCAATCAGAAGATTTCATAACAAAGCCCTGACCTGAGACAGCCAATCAGAAGATGCCATAATAAAGTCCTACCATAAAGTCCTAACATAAAACATTTACAACTGATCTTTTTTATTACACTGAACAATAAAATTAACCGTGTGTGTGTCAATGTGTGTGTGTGTGTGTATGTGTGTGTGTGTGTGTATGTGTGTGTGTGTCTGTGTGTGTGTGTGTGTATGTGTGTGTGTGTCTGTGTGTGTGTGTCTGTGTGTCAGGTTATTATTTACAGGGACACTGAGGATTCATCACAAACCCAAATCCCTGCATAGAGGGGCTCAGTGAATATGGAGGTGAATGTGATCAGGTGGGTCAGTGTGTCAGAGGAGGCTCTATAGAAGGACAGAGTGCCGGCTGGCCAGTCCAGATACACTCCTACTCTGTGGTGGCTGGAGGAGGGGACGTCTATGGTAGTGGGTTTATTATTGTGCCAGGCTCTGTAACTGTTGTCAGAGCAGAACAGAGTCCAGGACTTGTCATTCCATCCAAGACAACAGTTCTTAACCCTTCCTCTCCTGCTGATTCCTTTATATGTCACTCCAATAGCAGCCCTTCTCCCACTCCACTCTACCTCCCAGTAACAGCGCCCAGTCAGACCCTCTCTACACAGCACCTGTCTACAGTCCTCAAATCTCTCTGGGTGATCAGGATACGGCTGCTCCTCTCTCCTACATGTCACCTTTCTGTTCTCCTCAGACAGAGAGAGGAGTCTGTTTACTGTGTTTGGGTCCAGTGTGAGATCACAGACATCTGATGGATGAAACCAGACACAATATTAGAAATCATCATCATTCACATTAGAATGTTAACTCACTTTTCACTCATTCATTTAATGTAGATGTTTCTAGGTATCAAAAGGAGAAGTTAAGGTAACTTGAGACTTGTTGAATGATCATATGTTACACTGTATGGTAATATAAAACACACTTATTCACATTAATCACACACACACACACACACACACACACACACACACACACATCATGAACACAAACACATTTCTTATGTAACACGACCACGCACACACAGACACACACATTGCCAAAGCAACTCTTTGTAAACTTTGGTGTCCCTGATTTCTGCTTCTGTAGAACTACAGCTGATATTTAATATGACCAAGTCAGTAATGATGGTGGTCTTTGACTTAACTTGAATTAAGACTTATTCTTGGTCATATTCTTCACAGCAGTCAACACTCACATTTTCTAAGTCCAGGTTTCATTCTGTTCTCTCCACAATGTTCCACACTGTAGCAGTAAGCAGAAGAACAGACAGTCATTGAGGGATACACCTGAACACACACACACACACACACACACACACACACACACACACACAGGACAGACGCGGATATACAGCATATAACTTTAAGCAAATGTTTGTCTGTGTGTGTGTGTATGTGTGTGTGTGTGTCACTGGACACACACAGATATAATTCTGTCCAAGTGGTGGTCAGAATGTTTGTCTTAACTAGCCTGATAAGTCCAACATGTCTGATATGAACATTGACATAAACCCTCTACATACTTGAGTTTCTCCAGTCTGCAGTGTGGATCCTCCAGTCCAGCAGAGAGCAGTCTGACTCCTGAGTCTCCTGGGTGATTGTAGCTCAGGTCCAGCTCTCTCAGGTGTGAGGGGTTTGACCTCAGAGCTGAGACCAGAGAAGCACAGCCTTCCTCTGTGACTAGACAGCCTGACAGCCTGCAAAGAGTCAAATCATATTAAAATCACACTGATAGTATTTGGTAGTGAAAATAGTGGCAGTATATTTTTTCAACATATTCAGATACATCAGTGTCCTGAAACCTGCCATATCTATTCATAAAATAGTGTATCATCATAAAAAATGACAAATGATCAAATCATCACCTGAGGATAGAAACATGTAAAGTACAAATATTATAGTAGACTGACCAGACCAGTTTAAAATGCAGTATCAGTCAGAAGACAGACAGTGAGGAATCAGATTTAGATTGTATTGAGTATACAGTCCACACCATATCTATTTAGACAGTGAGGTATCAGATTTAGATTGTATTGAGTATACAGTCCACACCATATCTATTTAGACAGTGAGGTATCAGATTTAGATTGTATTGAGTATACAGTCCACACCATATCTATTTAGACAGTGAGGAATCAGATTTAGATTGTATTGAGTATACAGTCCACACCATATCTATTTAGACAGTGAGGTATCAGATTTAGATTGTATTGAGTATACAGTCCTCACCATATCTATTTAGACAGTGAGGTATCAGATTTAGATTGTATTGAGTATACAGTCCACACCATATCTATTTAGACAGTGAGGTATCAGATTTAGATTGTATTGAGTATACAGTCCACACCATATCTATTTAGACAGTGAGGAATCAGATTTAGATTGTATTGAGTATACAGTCCACACCATATCTATTTAGACAGTGAGGTATCAGATTTAGATTGTATTGAGTATACAGTCCACACCATATCTATTTAGACAGTGAGGTATCAGATTTAGATTGTATTGAGTATACAGTCCACACCATATCTATTTAGACAGTGAGGTATCAGATTTTGATTGTATTGAGTATACAGTCCACACCATATCTATTTAGACAGTGAGGAATCAGATTTAGATTGTATTGAGTATACAGTCCTCACCATATCTATTTAGACAGTGAGGTATCAGATTTAGATTGTATTGAGTATACAGTCCACACCATATCTAGTTTGACATTTATTTATTTATTTACATAGTTAGACAGTGTAGCTAACATTTTAAATGTGTCTCTCTCACTTTATGTACAATGCCTTGAGAAAGTTTTCGGCCCCCTTGAACTTTGCCACCTTTTGCCACATTTCAGGCTTCAAACATAAAGATATAAAACTGTATTTTTTTGTGAAGAATCAACAACAAGTGGGACACAATCATGAAGTGGAACGACATTTATTGGATATTTCAAACCTTTTTAACAAATCAAAAACTGAAAAATTGGGCGTGCAAAATTATTCAGCCCCTTTACTTTCAGTGCAGCAAACTCTTTCCAGAAGTTCAGTGAGGATCTCTGAATGATCCAATGTTGACCTAAATGACTAATGATGATAAATACAATCCACCTGTGTGTAATCAAGTCTCCGTATAAATACACCTGCACTGTGATAGTCTCAGAGGTCCGTTAAAAGCGCAGAGAGCATCATGAAGAACAAGGAACACACCAGGCAGGTCCGAGATACTGTTGTGAAGAAGTTTAAAGCCGGATTTGGATACAAAAAGATTTCCCAAGCTATAAACATCCCAAGGAGCACTGTGCAAGCGATAATATTGAAATGGAAGGAGTATCAGACCACTGCAAATCTACCAAGACCTGGCCGTCCCTCTAAACTTTCAGCTCATACAAGGAGAAGACTGATCAGAGATGCAGCCAAGAGGCCCATGATCACTCTGGATGAACTGCAGAGATCTACAGCTGAAGTGGGAGACTCTGTCCATAGGACAACAATCAGTTGTGTATTGCACAAATCTGGCCTTTATGGAAGAGTGGCAAGAAGAAAGCCATTTCTTAAAGATATCCATAAAAAGTGTCGTTTAAAAAGTTTGCCACAAGCCACCTGGGAGACATACCAAACATGTGGAAGAAGGTGCTCTGGTCAGATGAAACCAAAATTGAACTTTTTGGCAACAATGCAAAATGTTATGTTTGGCGTAAAAGCAACACAGCTCATCACCCTGAACACACCATACCCACTGTCAAACATGGTGGTGGCAGCATCATGGTTTGGGCCTGCTTTTCTTCAGCAGGGACAGGGAAGATGGTTAAAATTGATGGGAAGATGGATGGAGCCAAATACAGGACCATTCTGGAAGAAAACCTGATGGAGTCTGCAAAAGACCTGAGACTGGGACGGAGATTTGTCTTCCAACAAGACAATGATCCAAAACATAAAGCAAAATCTACAATGGAATGGTTCAAAAATAAACATATCCAGGTGTTAGAATGGCCAAATCAAAGTCCAGACCTGAATCCAATCGAGAATCTGCGGAAAGAACTGAAAACTGCTATTCACAAATGCTCTCCATCCAACCTCACTGAGCTCGAGCTGTTTTGCAAGGAGGAATGGGAAAAAATTTCAGTCTCTCAATGTGCAAAACTGATAGAGACATACCCCAAGCGACTTACAGCTGTAATCGCAGCAAAAGGTGGCGCTACAAAGTATTAACTTAAGGGGGCTGAATAATTTTGCAACCCCAATTTGAGTTTTTGATTTGTTAAAAAAGTTTGAAATATCCAATAACTGTCGTTCCACTTCATGATTATGTCCCACTTGTTGTTGATTCTTCACAAAAAAATACAGTTTTATATCTTTATGTTTGAAGCCTGAAATGTGGCAAAAGGTCGCAAAGTTCAAGGGGGCCGAATACTTTCGCAAGGCACTGTATCTAGTCCCACCGTTTGAAGAAGTCATAAATATTCTGACAAATTAACGTATAGTGTATTAAACTTGTCAAAAGTTAATTATTTGGTCCCATATTCTTTAAATACAATGACTACATCAGCCTGTGACTGGCATGATTGAGAAAAATTATGAATGAATCATGAATAATGATGAGTGAGAAAGTTACAGAGGCTACAACAAAACATACTAACCTCTCACCATTACCAATAACAGAGTCTACAACAAAACATACTAACCTCTCACCATTACCAATAACAGAGGCTACAACAAAACATACTAACCTCTCACCATTACCAATAACAGATTAACCATTAACCTCAAATAAAAGGTGACATTCTGTACTGTTGCCTAATTTGAAACATTGTATCTCAAATCCAAAATGTTGGAGCACCAAATGTAAAACTAAGCTTCACTGTCCAAACACATATGGTGTGGACTATGTGTGTCTGGTAAACAAATGTGGATCTGGTGAACAGTTATCACTTGTTGACCAACTACAGGAATACTGACCTCAGAGTCTCCAGTTTACAGTGGGGATTCTCCAGTCCATCAGAGAGCAGCTTCACTCCTGAATCCTTCAGGTCATTGTTACTCAGGTCCAGCTCTCTCAGGTGTGAGGGGTTTGAGACCAGAGCTGAGACCAGAGAAGCACAGCCTTCCTCTGTGACTAGACAGCCTGACAGCCTGCAAAGAGTCAAAACATATTAAAACCACTGGACTGGTTTTAGCGAGCCTGAAAAGTCAAACATGTCTGATATGAACATTGACATAAACCCTCTACATACTTGAGTTTCTCCAGTCTGCAGTGTGGATCCTCCAGTCCAGCAGAGAGCAGTCTTACTCCTGAGTCTCCTGGGTGATTGTAGCTCAGGTCCAGCTCTCTCAGGTGTGAGGGGTTTGACCTCAGAGCTGAGACCAGAGAAGCACAGCCTTCCTCTGTGACTTCACAGCCTGACAGCCTGACAAAGAGATCATCATGACTTCACAAACACACAGTTAAATTAACACCAGTAGTGTAGAAGGACAATGGCAGATGCATTTGGTTTATTCTCTCAAACAGCATATATATTCATCTTCCGTTTCCTAGAATTGTTTGCTCATACAGTGCATTGCGAAGGTATTCGGCCCCCTTGAACTTTGCGAACTTTTGCCACATTTCAGGCTTCAAACATAAAGATATAAAACTGTATTTTTTTGTGAAGAATCAACAAGTGGGACACAATCATGAAGTGGAACGACATTTATTGGATATTTCAAACTTTTTTAACAAATCAAAAACTGAAAAATTGGGAGTGCAAAATTATTCAACCCCTTTACTTTCAGTGCAGCAAACTCTCTCCAGAAGTTCACTGAGGATCTCTGAATGATCCAATGTTGACCTAAATGACTAATGATGATAAATACAATCCACCTGTGTGTAATCAAGTCTCCGTATAAATGCACCTGCACTGTGATAGTCTCAGAGGTCCGTTAAAAGCGCAGAGAGCATCATGAAGAACAAGGAACACACCAGGCAGCTCCGAGATACTGTTGTGAAGAAGTTTAAAGCCGGATTTGGATACAAAAAGATTTCCCAAGCTTTAAACATCCCAAGGAGCACTGTGCAAGCGATAATATTGAAATGGAAGGAGTATCAGACCACTGCAAATCTACCAAGACCTGGCCGTCCCTCTAAACTTTCAGCTCATACAAGGAGAAGACTGATCAGAGATGCAGCCAAGAGGCCCATGATCACTCTGGATGAACTGCAGAGATCTACAGCTGATGTGGGAGACTGTCCATAGGACAACAATCAGTCGTATATTGCACAAATCTGGCCTTTATGGAAGAGTGGCAAGAAGAAAGCCATTTCTTAAAGATATCCGTAAAAAGTGTTGTTTAAAGTTTGCCACAAGCCACCTGGGAGACACACCAAATATGTGGAAGAAGGTGCTCTGGTCAGATGAAACCAAAATTGAACTTTTTGGCAACAATGCAAAACGTTATGTTTGGCGTAAATGCAACACAGCTCATCAACCTGAAGACACCATACCCACTGTCAAACATGGTGGTGGCAGCATCATGGTTTGGGCCTGCTTTTCTTCAGCAGGGACAGGAAGATGGTTAAAATTGATGGGAAGATGGATGGAGCCAAATACAGGACCATTCTGGAAGAAAACCTGATGGAGTCTGCAAAAGACCTGAGACTGGGATGGAGATTTGTCTTCCAACAAGACAATGATCCAAAACATAAAGCAAAATCTACAATGGAATGGTTCAAAAATAAACATATCCAGGTGTTAGAATGGCCAAGTCAAAGTCCAGACCTGAATCCAATCGAGAATCTGTGGAAAGAACAGAAAACTGCTGTTCACAAATGCTCTCCATCCAACCTCACTGAGCTCTAGCTGTTTTGCAACGAGGAATGGGAAAAAATTTCAGTCTCTCGATGTGCAAAACTGATAGAGACATACCACCAAGCGACATATAGCTGGAAACGCAGCAAAAGGTGGCGCTACAAAGTATTAACTTAAGGGGGCTGAATAATTTTTCACGCCCAATTTTTCAGTTTTTGATTTGTTAAAAAAGTTTGAAATATCCAATAAATGTCGTTCCACTTCATGATTGTGTCCCACTTGTTGTTGATTCTTCACAAAAAATACAGTTTTATATCTTTATGTTTGAAGCCTGAAATGTGGCAAAAGGTTGCAAAGTTCAAGGGGGGCGAAAACTTTCGCAAGGCACTGTATTGTTATACTAATGTGAAAATCCAATAATTTATTCCATATGTTTTTCAAAATAATATATTATACATATTATAATACATATTTTTCTCTAAACTGAATATTTCTTCCTCATGATTAGTTCTTAAATGTAATTTTATTTTCTCACAGAACAGCTCTGGAGGCTTTGACCACTGGCAGCAGCCTCAGAAGACCTTCCTCTGATCTGGAGTATTTCTTCAGGTCAAACACATCCAGCTCCTTTTCTGAAGTCAGCAACACGAAGACTAGAGCTGACCACTGTGCAGGTGACAGGTTGGGTTTTGAGAGACTTCCTGAGCTCAGGTAGAATTGGATCTCTTCCACTAGAGAATGGTCATTCAGTTCATTCAGACAGTGGAACAGATTGATGCTCCTCTCTGGAGAGAGATTCTCCCTGATCTTCTCCTTGATGTACTTGACTGTTTCTTCATGGGTCTGTGAGCTGGTTCTTGTCTTTGTCAGTAGACCTCGTAAGTGCTTCTGATTGGACTCCAGTGAGAGGCCCAGGAGGAAGCGGAGGAAAAGGTCCAGGTTTCCCGTCTCACTTTGTAAGGCTTTATCCACAGCACTCTTGTAGAAAGCAACTTCAGGCTCGTCTTTTGTTTGCAGTTTGTCCAGTAGATTCTCATTGTTGTTGATGAATGAGAGGAACACATATACAGCAGCCAGAAACTCCTGAATGCTCAGATGAACAAAGCAGTACACCTTGTCCTGGTAGAGCACACATTCCTCTTTAAAGAGCTGTGTGCACAATCCTGAGTACACTGAGGCTTCATTAACATCAATGCCAGACTCTTTCAGGTCTTCTTCATAGAAAATCAGATTGCCCTTCACAAGCTGTTGAAAAGCCAGTTTTCCCAGGGACAGAATGCTCTCTTTATTCCAGTGTGGACCTGTCTCTTCTTTCCCAAGATACTTGTTATTCTTCTGTTTGGTATGAAACTCCACAAGGTGTGTGTACATCTCAGTCAGAGTCTTGGGCATCTCTTCTCTCTTATGTTTCAGCATGTGTTCAAGGACTGTTGCAGAAATCCAACAGAAGACTGGAATGTGGCACATGATGTGGAGGCTCCTTGATGTCTTTATGTGTGAGATGATTCTGCTGGCCAGGTCCTCATTACTGAATCTCTTCCTGAAGTACTCCTCCTTCTGTGGGTCATTGAACCCTCGTACCTCTGTCACCTGGTCAACACACACTGAAGGGATCTTATTGGCTGCTGCAGGTCGGGTAGTTATCCAGACGAGAGCAGAGGGAAGCAGATTTCCCTTGATGAGATTTGTCAGCAGAACATCCACTGAGGTTGACTCTGTGACGTCCCAACAGATCTTGTTCTTCTGGAAGTCTAGGGGCAGTCGGCACTCATCCAGACCATCAAAGATGAACAGAACTTTGTACTTGTCATAGATGGAGATTCCTGATTGTTTGGTTTCAATTGAGAAGTGATTGAGAAGTTCAATGAAAGTGTGTTTGTCCTCTTTCATCAAATTCAGCTCCCGGAAAGGGAATGAAAATACAAATTGGACATCCTGATTTGCTTTTCCTTCAGCCCAGTCCAGAATGAACTTCTGCACAGAGACTGTTTTTCCAATGCCAGCGACTCCCTTTGTCAGCACAGTTCTGATACGTTTGTCTTGTCCAGTTAAGGGTTTGAAGATGTCGTTACATTTGATTGCAGTCTCTGGTCTTGCTTGTTTCCTGGTTGTTGTCTCAATCTGTCTCAGCTCATGTTCATTATTGACCTCTCCTGTTCCACCCTCTGTGATGTAGAGCTCTGTGTAGATCTTATTGAGAAGTGTTGGGTTTCCTTGTTTAGCGATCCCCTCAAATACACATTGAAACTTCTTCTTTAGATTAGATTTGATTTCACGTTGGCAAATCTGAATGAAGAAATACCACAGAGGATTTTAATATTACGTCTGTTTTAATGCCTACAGTATTGTAGGACCGTTATAAAGTTGTAATTTATAATAATTTGTTCTCGTAACTGACTATCTAAATCTGTAAATGTTTTCATAATGCATTACAGACAGGTGTGACTGATTACATTATTATTGGTATTATTGATGGGATTATTAATGTTCTCTCTTTCTCTAAATTAATCAGCACAGCACATCCCTGCTGCTACTTCATGAGGTCACTAGGTGTTGTGTTAAGGCTGCTACAATATCATTGAGTTACACAGCTACTTTAGCTGTAATTTAGCTACAGCTGTTAAATGTTATAAAACATCATTCATCATGAGTCAGACAGATCTTACTTTTCTCCAGTGTGTCAGCAAGCTCCTTCTGGTTCATTTTCCTCAGGATGTGCAGTGTGATCTTCAGAGCCCCCTCTCTGGCACTGCTCTCCTGCTTCTCATCTTCAGCATCCACCACTTCCTTATCCTGCTTCTGACTCTCAAAGCCTTCTGGGAGTTCTGGACTAAGAATCCTCTTGAACATCTTCAGCTCGTTCTTCACAAATGTCATAATTTTCTGTTCAAGCATCTGAAATAAATAAAGTAAATAAGTTAAGCAAGAGAAGAAATGCTTTCTCATTAACACATTAATGAATGATTGACAGATCAACTTTACTTGAGGTAAACAAAAACAAATGTACATAACAGGACCACATACACTGAATATGGAGGCCAGGTCTGTTTGATGACTCTGGGAAGACTGACCACTGAGAATCTTTGACTCTGATCCCCCCTGTTGGTTTCTGTGGACAAAACATGAGATTACATCTCTTCATCCAGGGAGTACACACACACAAACACACACACACAGGGATGGAATGTTGTGTTTGTTTAATATTGTTTTTGGACTATGAAAATGGACAAAAGGATTAGCCTATGGATTATGAAAACAACAACAATAAATGAGAAAATGGGAGATGAGAAATGACTAGAGACTGTTGTTTAACTCACTGACCAGGACCCATGAGTTCTTCTTACCTTTGTTCAGTAGAAAAGTCTCCCTCTCTAAAGTTTAGAGGAGGATTCATAGACCAGTCACTCTTCATGGACACACAGCTGGGAACAGGGGAGGCTGGTCTCTCCTGCTTGATTGGACTTCAACACAACAGAGACAAACATTACATCTCTCATCTACTCTGAGCTCAGATGGGGAAACGTAAGAAGAGTTTCATTCCTAAACGATATATATCACTTTTCAGAAATGTTCATAAATTAGCGTTTACTGCTTAAAAAAATTATGAAAGAGATTGGTGATTCTTCACTATCTAATCAGGGCATCGGATTGTTCAATGATAGACATGTTTTTGTTCAATATCTATCACTTGATGGTTTCATTTCAGAGAGACAAATATTTTTTGGGCTAAATGCTACATATCTGCCTCATTCTCATATAAATCAGTAGTACCACTAGAACAGCTGAGTAACATAACACCTGCCTCAGACCACTAGAACAGCTGAGTAATCTAACACCTGCCTCAGATCACTAGAACAGCTGAGTAATCTACCACCTGTCTCAGACCACTAGAACAGCTGAGTAATCTACCACCTGTCTCAGACCACTAGAACAGCTGAGTAATCTAACACCTGCCTCAGACCTCTAGAACAGCTGAGTAATCTAACACCTGTCTCAGACCACTAGAACAGCTGAGTAATCTAACACCTGCCTCAGATCACTAGAACAGCTGAGTAATCTAACACCTGCCTCAGACCACTAGAACAGCTGAGTAATCTACCACCTGTCTCAGACCACTAGAACAGCTGAGTAATCTAACACCTGCCTCAGACCTCTAGAACAGCTGAGTAATCTAACACCTGTCTCAGACCACTAGAACAGCTGAGTAATCTAACACCTGCCTCAGATCACTAGAACAGCTGAGTAATCTAACACCTGTCTCAGACCACTAGAACAGCTGAGTAATCTAACACCTGTCTCAGACCACTAGAACAGCTGAGTAATCTAACACCTGTCTCAGACCACTAGAACAGCTGAGTAATCTAACACCTGCCTCAGACCACTAGAACAGCTGAGTAATCTAACACCTGTCTCAGACCACTAGAACAGCTGATTGTGTTGTGTGATGTTTTTTGCCCTTCCACGTGACTTTATGCACAGAAGATGTCTGCTAAACATAGAATCACATGGTTTATCCGTCTCTCTGTGACCTCCGACAAATTCAGAAAGTTGACACAATGACAACGTGGCCCATGTAGCACATCTCTGAGTTCAGGAGTGACATTCCACAGATTCTAACAGATGTTGAACTGAAACCCAACTCCTATTTACAATTCGATACTGACCATTAGTACTCTAGTACTCTCGTCCTCTCAAACTCTGTGTTGTGTATTTATCTTCAAAATATTCTTACAATAGGGAAAGATTTGAATGGCGAAAACTGATCCGAGAGCAGCGATCCCCTTCTTTAGATCCTGTCAGTATTGATACATGATTCACCAGACGTGATACCTTGTAGTGCTGCTGATCCAGTTTCTACTGGTCTGACTGAGGATATGAACTCTGACCTGTTCACCAGACGTGATACCTTGTTGTTGCTCTCTCTCTCTCTCTCTCTCTCTCTCTCTCTCTCTCTCTCTCTCTCTCTCTCTCTCTCTCTCTCCGATCAATACATAAAACCGATGTATTGGTTGGTGATTGGTATTGGCGATGGCTCGAAGACCGGTGACGCCGAACGCTGTCCGAACAAGGAGAGGGACCGACTTCGGCGGAAGTCATGACAACACCTCTGAATGCTCGGCTATGAAAAGCCAACCAACGTTTTTTTTTTTTTTTCCCACCTTTATTTAACCAGGTAGGCTAGTTGAGAACAACTTCTCATTTACAACTGCGACCTGGCTTGGCTGAGGTGCACCCGTATACGGCTCTGAAACCAGATTGCACAGCGGAGAAGGTACGGTGGGATTCGAGATGGTCAGTGATCTGTTTGTTAACTTGACTTTCGAAGACCTTAGATAGGCAGGGCAGGATGGATATAGGTCTGTAACAGTTTGGGTCCAGGGTGTCTCACCCTTTGAAGAGGGTGATGACCGCGGCAGCTTTCCAATCCTTCGGGATCTCAGACGATACGAAAGAGAGGTTGAAAAGGCTGGTAATAGGGGTTGCGACAATGGCGGCGGATAGTTTCAGAAATAGAGGGTCCAGATTGTCAAGCCCAGCAGATTTGTATGGGTCCAGGTATTGCAGCTCTTTCAGAACATCTGCTATCTGGATTTGGGTAAAGGAGAAGCTGGGGAGGCTTGGGCGAGTAGCTGCGGGGGTGGCGGAGCTGTTGGCCGAGGTTGGAGTAGCCAGGAGGAAGGCATGGCCAGGCGTTGAGAAATGCTTGTTGAATTTTTCGATTATCATGGATTTATCGGTGGTGACCCTGTTACCTAGCCTCAGTGCAGTGGGCAGCTGGGAGGAGGTGCTCTTGTTCTCCATGGACTTTACAGTGTCCCAGAACTTTTTGGAGTTAGAGCTATAGGATGCACATTTCTGCTTGAAAAAGCTGGCCATGCTTTCCTGACTGACATTTACATTACATTTAAGTCATTTGGCAGACGCTCTTATCCAGAGCGACTTACAAATTGGTGAATTCACCTTATGACATCCAATACACGCTGACTGCGTGTATTGGTTCCTGACTTCCCTGAACAGTTGCATATCGCGGGGACTATTCGATGCTATTGCAGTCCGCCACAGGATGTTTTTGTGCTGGTCGAGGGCAGTCAGGTCTGGAGTGAACCAAGGGCTATATCTGTTCTTCGTTCTGCATTTTTTGAACGGAGCATGCTTATCTAAGAGGGTGAGGAATTTACTTTTAAAGAATGACCAGGCATCCTCAACTGACGGGATGAGGTCAATATCCTTCCAGGATACCCTGGCCAGGTCGATAAGAAAGGCCTGCTCGCAGAAGTGTTTTAGGTAGCGTTTGACAGTGATGAGGGGTGGTCGTTTGACCGCGGACCCGTAGCGGATACAGGCAATGAGGAAGTGATCGCTGAGATCCTGATTGAAGACAGCAGAGGTGTATTTGCAGGGCAAGTTGGTCAGGATAATGTCTATGAGGGTGCCCATGTTTAGGATTTAGGGTTGTAGCTGGTGGGTTCCTTGATGATTTGTCTGAGATTGAGGGCATCTAGCTTAGATTGTAGGACTGCCGGTGTGTTAAGCATATCCCAGTTTAGGTCACCTAACAGAAGCTAGATGGGGGGCGATCAATTCACAAATGGTGTCCAGGGCACAGATGGGAGCTGAGGGGGGTCGTTAGCAGGCGGCAACAGTGAGAGACTTATTTCTGGAGAGTCATTTTTTTTATTAGAAGTTCGAACTGGTTGGGTATGGACCTGGAAAGTATGACATTGCTTTGCAGGCTATCTCAGCAGTGGAATGCAACTCCTTCCCCTTTGGCAGTTCTATCTTGACGGAAAATGTTATAGTTGGGTATGGAAATCTCAGAATTTTTGGTGGCCTTCCTAAGCCAGGATTCAGATACGGCAAGGACATCAGGGTTGGCAGAGTGTGCTAAAGCAGTGAGTTAAACAAACTTAGGGAGGAGGCTTCTGATGTTGACATGCATGAAACCAAGGCTTTTTCGATCACAGAAGTAAACAAATGAGGGTGCCTGGGGACATGCAGGGCCTGGGTTTACCTCCACATCACCCGAGTAACAGAGCAGGAGAAGGATGAGGGTGCGGCTAAAGGCTATCAAACCTGGTCGCCTAGAGCGTTGGGGACAAAGATTAAAAAGAGCAGATTTCTGGGAGTGGTAGAATATATTCAGGTCATAATGTGCAGACAGGGGTATGGTGGGGTGCGGGTACAGCGGAGGTAAGCCCAGGCACTGGGTGATGATAAGAGAGGTTGCATCTCTGGAGATGCTGGTTGTAATGGGTGAGGTCACTGCATGTGTGGGAGGTGGGACAAAGGAGGTATCAGGGGTATGAAGAGTGGAACTAGGGGCTCCATTGTAAACTAAAACAATGATAACGTACCTGAACAACAGTATACAAGGCATATTGACATTTGAGTGAGACATACAGCGAGGCATACAGTAATCACAGGTGTTGAATTGGGAAAGCTAGCTAAAACAGTAGGTGAGACAACAACAGCTGATCAGCTAACACAACAACAGCAGGTAAAATGGTGGTGACTAGGCAGGGAGGGTCAGATTAACTACACACAGAGCCTGAGTGCGGCTGGGGCCGACAGATAAAATAAATAAACAGAATGAAGTACCGTGATTAATGGAGAGTCCAGCAGGCATCAGCTATGTGGCCAAGTGATCATAGTGTCCAGCAGGCATCAGCTATGTGGCCAAGTGATCATAGTGTCCAGCAAGCATCAGCTATGTAGCCAAGTGACCATAGTGTCCAGGGGGCAGCAGTAGATGGAACAGGGAAGCCGCCACTACGCTAGCACGCGGGCGACACGGCGTTTAAAGTTAGTAGCCTGGGGGTGGTAGGGGGGTCTGCTCAGACGGAGGTTGAAGGCACAGAGGATAGAATATACGTCGGCAGACCAGTCGTATAGCTTGTAGCTAATTAGCTGATTAGCTTCTGGTGGTTCTTGAATGTGTTCTAAAATGAAAAATAATAGTGATTCCGTATCACATTGGGTGAGGCAGGTTTACTCCTGAGGTACTGACCCAATCGCACCCTCTATAACCATTGTTGTTTGACCCTGCTAGTAGGGTATGAACATTTGAACATCTTGAAGAATGATTTGAACTTAATGGCCATGTTCTCTTATTATCTCTCCCCAGCACAGACAGAAGAGGACTGGTCACCCCTCAGAGCCTGGTTCCTCTCTAGGTTTCTTCCTATGTTCGTAACTTTCTAGGGAGTTTTTCTAGCCACCGTGCTTCAACATCCGAACATGATCTCTTCAGCACGAGACGACTATTACACCCAACGACGTGTTTCTGCCAATGAGCTTCAAATCAGATCAAATTGTATTTCTCACATGAGCCGAATACAATAGGTGTACACTTTACTGTGAAATGCTGACTGATAAGCTCTTTCCCAACAATGCAGTTAAAAGTACAAAAAATGTGCTAAAAAAACAATAATGAGACTATAAGGAGAACCAGTACTGAGTCAACGTGCAGGGTACCAGGTAGTTGAGGTAATAATGAGACTATAAGGAGAACCAGTACTGAGTCAATGTGCAGGGTACCAGGTAGTTGAGGTAATAATGAGGATATAAGGAGTACCAGTACTGAGTCAATGTGCAGGGTACCAGGTAGTTGAGGTAATAATGAGACTATAAGGAGTACCAGTACTGAGTCAATGTGCAGGGTACCAGGTAGTTGAGGTAATAATGAGTCTATAAGGAGAACCAGTACTGAGTCAATGTGCAGGGTACCAGGTAGTTGAGGTAATAATGAGACTATAAGGAGTACCAGTACTGAGTCAATGTGCAGGGTACCAGGTAGTTGAGGTAATAATGAGTCTATAAGGAGAACCAGTACTGAGTCAATGTGCAGGGTACCAGGTAGTTGAGGTAATAATGAGACTATAAGGAGTACCAGTACTGAGTCAATGTGCAGGGTACCAGGTAGTTGAGGTAATAATGAGTCTATAAGGAGTATCAGTACTGAGTCAATGTGCAGGGTACCAGGTAGTTGAGGTAATAATGAGACTATAATTGAGATAGTATATACATGTAGATAGGGGTAAAAGTGACTACACAATCTGGATAGAGTTTACATCTCCACATCCAGGGAGTGCACACACACACACACACACACACACACAGGGAGGGAATATTGTGTCTGTTTAATGTTGTTTAGGACTATGAAAATTGACAAAATGATTAGCCTATGGATTATGAAAACAACAAAAATAAATGGGAAAATGGGAGAGGAGAAATGACTAGAGACAGTGTTGTTTAACTCACTGACCATGACCCATGAGTTCTTCTTACCTTTGTTCAGTAGAAAGGTCTCCCTCTCTAAAGGATATAGGAGGACTCATAGACCGGTCACTATCACAGCTGGATACAGGGGAGGCTGGTCTCTCCTGCTTGATTGGTCTTCAACACAACAGAGACAAACATTACATCATCTACTCTGAGCTCAGATTCCAAAAAGCTATATGTCACTTTTCAGAAATGTTCATAAATGAGCTTTTATTGTTTATAGAAATTATGAATGAGATGTTTTTTTCACTATCTAATCATGACATGGGGTCGTTCAGTGACAGACATGTATTTGTTCAATGTCTTTCACTTGATGTTTCATTTCAGAGAGAAAAATCATCATGTTTATTTTGCTAAATGCTATATATCTGCCTCACTCTCAGAGAAATCAGTGATACTGCTAGGTTTTACACAGTAATAATATATATCAGTCTCACTCTCAGTGAAATCAGTAGTACTGCTAGGTTTTACACAATAATAATATATATCTGCCTCACTCTCAGTGAAATCAGTAGTACTGCTGGTTTTACACAGTAATAATATATATCTGCCTCACTCTCAGAGAAATCAGTAGTACTGCTAGGTTTTATACAGTATTAATGTATATCTGCCTCACTCTCAGTGAAATCAGTAGTACTGCTAGGTTTTATACAGTAATAATATATATCTGCCTCACTCTCAGAGAAATCAGTAGTACTGCTAGGTTTTACACAGTAATAATATATATCTGCCTCACTCTCAGAGAAATCAGTAGTACTGCTAGGTTTTACACAGTAATAATATATATCTGCCTCACTCTCAGAGAAATCAGTAGTACTGCTAGGTTTTATACAGTAATAATATATATCTGTCTCACTCTCAGAGAAATCAGTAGTACTGCTAGGTTTTACACAGTAATAATATATATCTGCCTCACTCTCAGAGAAATCAGTAGTTCTGCTCGGTTTGACAGAGTTTCATAAAGAACTGTACAAATGATACATTTGACATCAATATACAACATTTTTTAAACCATTATTAAATACAGTAATATAAGATTTGTATTTAAACATTTAGTTTTGAAATCAGCAAATGTTTTTATCCAGGGCCTGGGGTAGGGGTACCAGGAAAACAATGAGACTATAAGGAGTACCAGTACTGAGTCAATGTGCAGGGTACCAGGTAGTTGAGGTAATAATGAGACTATAAGGAGAACCAGTACTGAGTCAATGTGCAGGGTACCAGGTAGTTGAGGTAACAATGAGACTATAAGGAGAACCAGTACTGAGTCAATGTGCAGGGTACCAGGTAGTTGAGGTAATAATGAGACTATAAGGAGTACCAGTACTGAGTCAATGTGCAGGGTACCAGGTAGTTGAGGTAATAATGAGACTATAAGGAGTATCAGTACTGAGTCAATGTGCAGGGTACCAGGTAGTTGAGGTAATAATGAGACTATAAGGAGAACCAGTACTGAGTCAATGTGCAGGGTACCCGGTCGTTGAGGTAATAATGAGACTATAAGGAGCACCAGTACTGAGTTGATGTGCAGGGTACCATGTAGTTGAGGTAATAATGAGACTATAATTGAGGTCAAATGTACATGTAGGTAGGGATTAAAGTGACTAGACAATCTAGACAATTTTACATCTACTCATCCAGGGAGTACACACACACACACACACACACACACACATTCCGACACACACATTCCGACACACACAGGGAGGGAATGTGTGTTCGTTTAATATTGTTTTAGGACTATGAAAAGGGACAAAATTATTAGCCTATGGATTATGAAAACAACAACAATAAATGGGAAAATGGGAGAGGAGAAATGACTAGAGACAGTGTTGTTTAACTCACTGACCAGGACCCATGACTTCTTCTTACCTTTGTTCAGTAGAAAAGTCTCCCTCTCTAAACTGTATAGGTTGTTCCATAGACCAGTCACTCTTCATGGACACACAGCTGGAAACAGGGGAGGCTGGTCTCTCCTGCTGGATTGGACTTCAACACAACAGAGACAAACATTACATCTCTCATCTACTCTGAGCTCAGATGGGGAAACATAAGAAGAGTTTCATTCCAAAACACTATATATCACTTTTCAGAAATGTTCATAAATTAGCTTTTATTGTTTAAAGCATTTCTGAAAGAGATTGGTGTGTTTTTTCACTATCTAATCATGGTATGGGATTGATATGTAGAGATATGTATTTGTTTAAAATCACTTGATGTCTTCATTCAGGGAGACAAATTAATCATGTTTTTTTTCCGCAAAATGCTATATATTTGCCTCACTCTCAAATGTTACCGACCGGAATAATGAGGCTATAAGGAGAACCAGTACTGAGTCAATGTGCAGGGTACCAGGTAGTTGAGGTAATAATGAGACTATAAGGACTACCAGTACTGAGTCAATGTGCAGGGGTACCAGGTAGTTGAGGTAATAATGAGACTATATGGAATACCAGTACTGAGTCAATGTGCAGGGTACCAGGTAGTTGAGGGAATAATGAGACTATAAGGAGTACCAGTACTGAGTCAATGTGCAGGGTACCATGTGGTTGAGGTAATTGAGGTAATATCCACATGTAGGTCAGGGTATAAGTGACTAGGCAATCAGAATATAGATTACATCTCTTTATCCAGTATTTGTGACATGGGATTGTTCAATGACAGACATGTATTTGTTGAACATCTATCACTTGATGGTTTCCTTTCAGAGAGACAAATAATCACGTTTTATTTCCTGAATGCTATATACAGTGCCTTGCGAAAGTATTCGGCCCCCTTGAACTTTGCGACCTTTTGCCACATTTCAGGCCTCAAACATAAAGATATAAAACTGTATGTTTTTGTGAAGAATCAACAACAAGTGGGACACCATCATGAAGTGGAACGACATTTATTGGATATTTCAAACTTTTTTAACAAAGCAAAAACTGAAAAATTGGGCGTGCAAAATTGTTGATTCTTCACAAGAAAAATACAGTTTTATATCTTTATGTTTGAAGCCTGAAATGTGGCAAAAGGTCGCAAAGTTCAAGGGGGCCGAATACTTTCGCAAGACACTGTATCTGCCTCACTCTTGGTGAAATCAGTAGTGCTGCTAGGTTTTATACAGTAATAATATATATCTGCCTCACTCTCAGAGAAATCAGTCGTACTGCTAGGTTTTACACAGTAATAATGTATATTGCCTCACTCTCAGTGAAATCAGTAGTACTGCTAGGTTTTATACAGTAATAATATATATCTGCCTCACTCTCAGAGAAATCAGTCGTACTGCTAGGTTTTACACAGTAATAATATATATCTGCCTCACTCTCAGAGAAATCAGTAGTTCTGCTAGGTTTTGCACAGTCAAATGTGAACAACCGGCTCGAATTGGTCATATGTCGCACCGCTTGAAAATTTGCAGTGGTGTTTTTCACATTGGACCAAAGTAGAGTTTCAGGGCTAGAAAATGGTATATCATACGCTACAGTTGAATAACAATGGGAAAGTAATTATGTTTTGAACGGTGATTAACTTGTAACCTCACGTTTGAGGTAGACTATCGGACCACCATTTCATTATGTTTGCAATTGCAACAAATAATCTGCTCAGACCCCAACCAAGGAACATCAAAAGTCGTGCTACAAATTCACAGACAACACAAAGATTCCTTGATGTCCTTCCAGATTCCCTCTGTCTACCCAAGGATGCCAGAGAACAAAAATCAGTAAACCACCAAACTGAGGAACTCAATTTAACCTTGCGCAATACCCTAGATGCAGTTGCACCCCTAAAAACTAAAAACATTTCTCATAAGAAACTTGCTCCCTGGTGCACAGAAAATACCCGAGCACTGAAGCAAGCTTCCATAAAACTGGAACGGAAATGGCACCACACCTCTTTAAATCTGCGTATTCCTTCAAAGCTCAGTTGTCCTGAGTCTGCACAACTCTGCCAGGACCTAGGATCAAGAGAGACACTCAAGTGTTTTAGTACTATATCTCTTGACACAATGATGAAAATAATCATGGCCTCTAAACCTTCAAGCTGCATACTGGACCCTATTCCAACTAAACTCCTGAAAGAGCTGCTTCCTGTGCTTGGCCCTCCTATGTTGAAGGAACATAAACTGCTCTCTATCCACCGGATGTGTACCAAACTCACTAAAAGTGGCAGTAATAAAGCCTCTCTTGAAAAAGCCAAACCTTGACCCAGAAAATATAAAAAACTATCGGCCTACATCGAATCTTCCATTCCTCTCAAAAATGTTAGAAAAGGCTGTTTTGCAGCAACTCACTGCCTTCCTGAAGAGAAACAATGTATACGAAATGCTTCAGTCTGGTTTTAGACCCCATCATAGCACTGAGACTGCACTTGTGAAGGTGGTAAATGACATCTTAATGGCATCGGACCGAGGCTCTGCATCTGTCCTCGTGCTCCTAGACCTTAGTGCTGCTTTTGATACCATCGATCACCACATTCTTTTGGAGAGATTGGAAACCCAAATTGGTCTACACAGACAAGTTCTGGCCTGGTTTAGATCTTATCTGGCAGGAAAGATATCAGTGTGTCTCTGTGAATGGTTTGTCCTCTGACAAATCAACTGTAAATTTCGGTGTTCCACAAGGTTCCGTTTTAGGACCACTATTGTTTTCACTATATATTTTACCTCTTGGGGATGTTATTCGAAAACATAATGTTAACTTTCACTGCTATGCGGATGACACACAGCTGTACATTTCAATGAAACATGGTGAAGCCCCAAAATTTCCCTTGCTAGAAGCATGTGTTTCAGACATATGGAAGTGGATGGCTGCAAACTTTCTACTTTTAAACTCGGACAAAACAGAGATGCTTGTTCTAGGCCCTAAGAAACAAAGAGATCTTCTGTTGAATCTGACAATTAATCTTAATGGTTGTACAGTCGTCTCAAATAAAACTGTGAAGGACCTCGGCGTTCCTCTGGTCCCTGATCTCTCTTTTGAAGAACATATCAAGACCATTTCAAGGACAGCTTTTTTCCATCTACGTCACATTGCAAAAATCAGAAACTTTCTGTCCAAAAATGATGCAGAAAAATTAATCCATGATTTTGTCACTTCTTGGTTAGACTACTGCAATGCTCTACTCTCCGGCTACCCTGATAAAGCACTAAATAAACTTCAGTTAGTGCTAAATACGGCTGCTAGAATCCTGACCAGAACCAAAAAAAATTATCATATTACTCCAGTGCTAGCCTCTCTGCACTGGCTTCCTGTCAAAGCAAGGGCTGATTTCAAGGTTTTACTGCTAACCTACAAAGCATCACATGGGCTTGCTCCTACCTATCTCTCTGATTTGGTCCTGCCGTACATACCTACACGTACGCTACGGTCACAAGACGCAGGCCTCCTAATTGTCCCTAGAATTTCTAAGCAAACAGCTGGAGGCAGGGCTTTCTCCTATAGAGCTCCATTTTTATGGAACGGTCTGCCTACCCATGTCAGAGACGCAAACTCGGTCTCAACCTTTAAGTCTTTACTGAAGACTCATCTCTTCAGTGGGTCATATGATTGAGTGTAGTCTGGCCCAGGAGTGGGAAGGTGAACGGAAAGACTCTGGAGCAACGAACCGCCCTTGCTGTCTCTGCCTGGCCGGTTCCCCTCTTTCCACTGGGATTCTCTGCCTCTAACCCTATTACAGGGGCTGAGTCACTGGCTTACTGGGGCTCTCTCATACCGTCCCTGGTAGGGGTGCGTCACCTGAGTGGGTTGATTCACTGATGTGGTCATCCTGTCTGGGTTGGCGCCCCCCTTGGGTTGTGCCGTGGCGGAGATCTTTGTGGTCTATACTCAGCCTTGTCTCTGGATGGTAATTTGGTGGTTGAAGATATCCCTTTAGTGGTGTGTCATGTTCCGGTTCCGGTTGGAGCGAGCGGTCGCATCTACACTTCGGTCCGCAGGTAGTATAACTTTTCATTACATTTCGTTATAGTACAACGGTTTGATTTGTCTAATCTTAGCAATTTATTCTTAGCTAGCTACATAGCCGTCTTTGTATCAACGATAATTGCATAATTATCGTATTTCGTCGTCCTAACGTATCTGCCCAGCAGCTAGCTAAGCAGCTAGCTAACATCCACTGTCCACCAGCACTGTAGAAACTATTACACTCAACTGAACGACTCGATTAGCGTAGTGTCAGCTAGCTACATAGTTGTCTTCGCTGTCTTCGTATCCAAGATAATTGTGCAGTTTAGAGTGTGTAGACTTAGAGTGATTATCTTAATTTACCGAGGTTAGCTAGCCAGCTATTTGTCGTCCTTAACGTAGGAAATGCTGCTAGCTAGCTAGCCAACAGCTAGCCAACCTCTACCGAATTGAACTCCAACTACCCGGTCAACATTCCGCGTCGCTCCACAGGTAGTATCACATTTTCATTTCACTTCATTACAGTACAACGGTTTGATTTGTTTGATCGTAGCTAGCCAGCTACATAGCCGTCTTTGTATCTAAGACAATTGTGTAGTCTAGAGCGATTTTCTAGGTTAGCTGGCCAGCTATTGTCGTTCTTTTAACGTAGCTAGCCAGCTAGCCCCGAATAGCAGCACTGTAGTAACTATTACAGTACAACGGTTTGTTTTGTTTGATCGTAGCTAGCTAGCTACATAGCCGTCTTTGTATCTAAGACAATTGTGTAGCCTTGAGCGATTTTCTAGGTTAGCTGGCCAGCTATTGTCGCTCTTTTAACGTAGCTAGCCAGCTAGCCCCCGAATAGCAGCACTGTAGTAACTATTACAGTACAACGGTTTGTTTTGTTTGATCGTAGCTAGCTAGCTACATAGCCGTCTTTGTATCTAAGACAATTGTGTAGCCTAGAGCGATTTTCTAGGTTAGCTGGCCAGCTATTGTCGTTCTTTTAACGTGGCTAGCCAGCTAGCCCCCGAATAGCAGCACTGTAGTAACTATTACAGTACAACGGTTTGTTTTGTTTGATCGTAGCTAGCTAGCTACATAGCTGTCTTTGTATCTAAGACAATTGTGTAGCCTAGAGCGATTTTCTAGGTTAGCTAGCCAGCCATTGTCGTTCTTTTAAGGTAACGTAACGCAATCAACCTGCTAGCTAGCCAGCTAGCCCCCGAATAGCAGCACTGTAGAAACTATTACACTCGACGGAACGACTTGATTAGTGTAGTGTCAACATCGCAGCCACTACCAGCTAGCCTACTCCAGCAGTACTGTATCATTTCAATCATTTTAGTAATAAGATTCTTGCTACGTAAGCTTAACTTTCTGAACATTCGAGACGTGTAGTCCACTTGTCATTCCAATCTCCTTTGCATTAGCGTAGCCTCTTCTGTACCCTGTCAACTATGTGTCTATCTATCCCTGTTCTCTCCTCTCTGCACAGACCATACAAACGCTCCACACCGCGTGGCCGCGGCCACCCTAATCTGGTGGTCCCAGCGCGCACGACCCACGTGGAGTTCCTGGTCTCCGGTAGCCTCTGGAACTGCCGATCTGCGGCCAACAAGGCAGAGTTCATCTCAGCCTATGCCTCCCTCCAGTCCCTCGACTTCCTGGCACTGACGGAAACATGGATCACCACAGATAACACTGCTACTCCTACTGCTCTCTCTTCGTCCGCCCACGTGTTCTCGCACACCCCGAGAGCTTCTGGTCAGCGGGGTGGTGGCACCGGGATCCTCATCTCTCCCAAGTGGTCATTCTCTCTCTCTCCCCTTACCCATCTATCTATCGCCTCCTTTGAATTCCATGCTGTCACAGTTACCAGCCCTTTCAAGCTTAACATCCTTATCATTTATCGCCCTCCAGGTTCCCTCGGAGAGTTCATCAATGAGCTTGATGCCTTGATAAGCTCCTTTCCTGAGGACGGCTCACCTCTCACAGTCCTGGGCGACTTTAACCTCCCCACGTCTACATTTGACTCATTCCTCTCTGCCTCCTTCTTTCCACTCCTCTCCTCTTTTGACCTCACCCTCTCACCTTCCCCCCCTACTCACAAGGCAGGCAATACGCTCGACCTCATCTTTACTAGATGCTGTTCTTCCACTAACCTCATTGCAACTCCCCTCCAAGTCTCCGACCACTACCTCGTATCCTTTTCCCTCTCGCTCTCATCCAACACTTCCCACACTGCCCCTACTCGGATGGTATCGCGCCGTCCCAACCTTCGCTCTCTCTCCCCCGCTACTCTCTCCTCTTCCATCCTATCATCTCTTCCCTCTGCTCATACCTTCTCCAACCTTTCTCCTGATTCTGCCTCCTCAACCCTCCTCTCTTCCCTTTCAGCATCCTTTGACTCTCTATGTCCCCTATCCTCCAGGCCGGCTCGGTCCTCCCCTCCCGCTCCGTGGCTCGATGACTCATTGCGAGCTCACAGAACAGAGCTCCGGGCAGCCGAGCGGAAATGGAGGAAAACTCGCCTCCCTGCAGACCTGGCATCCTTTCACTCCCTCCTCTCTACATTTTCCTCCTCTGTCTCTGCTGCTAAAGCCACTTTCTACCACTCTAAATTCCAAGCATCTGCCTCTAACCCTAGGAAGCTCTTTGCCACCTTCTCCTCCCTCCTGAATCCTCCTCCCCCCCCCCTCCTCCCTCTCTGCAGATGACTTCGTCAACCATTTTGAAAAGAAGGTCGACGACATCCGATCCTCGTTTGCTAAGTCAAACGACACCGCTGGTTCTGCTCACACTGCCCTACCCTGTGCTCTGACCTCTTTCTCTCCTCTCTCTCCAGATGAAATCTCGCTTCTTGTGACGGCCGGCCGCCCAACAACCTGCCCGCTTGACCCTATCCCCTCCTCTCTTCTCCAGACCATCTCCGGAGACCTTCTCCCTTACCTCACCTCGCTCATCAACTCATCCCTGACCGCTGGCTACGTCCCTTCCGTCTTCAAGAGAGCGAGAGTTGCACCTTCTGAAAAAACCTACACTCGATCCCTCCGATGTCAACAACTACAGACCAGTATCCCTTCTTTCTTTTCTCTCCAAAACTCTTGAACGTGCCGTCCTTGGCCAGCTCTCCCGCTATCTCTCTCAGAATGACCTTCTTGATCCAAATCAGTCAGGTTTCAAGACTAGTCATTCAACTGAGACTGCTCTTCTCTGTATCACGGAGGCGCTCCGCACTGCTAAAGCTAACTCTCTCCTCTGCTCTCATCCTTCTAGACCTATCGGCTGCCTTCGATACTGTGAACCATCAGATCCTCCTCTCCACCCTCTCCGAGTTGGGCATCTCCGGCGCGGCCCACGCTTGGATTGCGTCCTACCTGACAGGTCGCTCCTACCAGGTGGCGTGGCGAGAATCTGTCTCCTCGCCACGCGCTCTCACCACTGGTGTCCCCCAGGGCTCTGTTCTAGGCCCTCTCCTATTCTCGCTATACACCAAGTCACTTGGCTCTGTCATAACCTCACATGGTCTCTCCTATCATTGCTATGCAGACGACACACAATTAATCTTCTCCTTTCCCCCTTCTGATGACCAGGTGGCGAATCGCATCTCTGCATGTCTGGCAGACATATCAGTGTGGATGACGGATCACCACCTCAAGCTGAACCTCGGCAAGACGGAGCTGCTCTTCCTCCCGGGGAAGGACTGCCCGTTCCATGATCTCGCCATCACGGTTGACAACTCCATTGTGTCCTCCTCCCAGAGCGCTAAGAACCTTGGCGTGATCCTGGACAACACCCTGTCGTTCTCAACCAACATCATGGCGGTGGCCCGTTCCTGTAGGTTCATGCTCTACAACATCCGCAGAGTACGACCCTGCCTCACACAGGAAGCGGCGCAGGTCCTAATCCAGGCACTTGTCATCTCCCGTCTGGATTACTGCAACTCGCTGTTGGCTGGGCTCCCTGCCTGTGCCATTAAACCCCTACAACTCATCCAGAATGCCGCAGCCCGTCTGGTGTTCAACCTTCCCAAGTTCTCTCACGTCACCCCGCTCCTCCGCTCTCTCCACTGGCTTCCAGTTGAAGCTCGCATCCGCTACAAGACCATGGTGCTTGCCTACGGAGCTGTGAGGGGAACGGCACCGCAGTACCTCCAGGCTCTGATCAGGCCCTACACCCAAGCAAGGGCACTGCGTTCATCCACCTCTGGCCTGCTCGCCTCCCTACCATTGAGGAAGTACAGTTCCCGCTCAGCCCAGTCAAAACTGTTCGCTGCTCTGGCCCCCCAATGGTGGAACAAACTCCCTCACGACGCCAGGACAGCGGAGTCAATCACCACCTTCCGGAGACACCTGAAACCCCACCTCTTCAAGGAATACCTAGGATAGGATAAGTAATCCTTCTCACCCCCCTTAATGATTTAGATGCACTATTGTAAAGTGGCTGTTCCACTGGATGTCAGAAGGTGAATTCACCAATTTGTAAGTCGCTCTGGATAAGAGCGTCTGCTAAATGACTTAAATGTAAATGTTAAATGTGTGGGGGCTGTGCTTTGGTAAAGTGGGTGGGGTTATATCTTTCCTGTTTGGCCCAGTCTGGGGGTGTCCTCGGATGGGGCCACAGTGTCTCCTGACCCCTCCTGTCTCAGCCTCCAGTATTTATGCTGCAGTAGTTTATGTGTCGGGGGGCTAGGTTCAGTTTGTTATATCTGGAGTACTTCTCCTGTCCTATTCGGTGTCCTGTGTGAATCTAAGTGTGCGTTCCCTAATTCTCTCCTTCTCTCTTTCTATCTCTCTCTCGGAGGACCTGAGCCCTAGGACCATGTCCCAGTACTATCTGACATGATGACTCCTTGCTGTCCCAGTCCACCTGAGTGTGCTGCTGCTCCAGTTTCAACTGTTCTGCCTTATTATTATTCGACCATGCTGGTCATTTATGAACATTTGAACATCTTGGCCATGTTCTGTTATAATCTCCACCCGGCACAGCCAGAAGAGGACTGGCCACCCCACATATGCTCTCTCTAATTCTCTCTTTCTTTTTCTCTCTCGGAGGACCTGATCCCTAGGACCATGCCCCAGGACTACCTGACATGATGACTCCTTGCTGTCCCCAGTCCACCTGACCGTGCTGCTGCTCCAGTTTCAACTGTTCTGCCTTATTATTATTCAACCATGCTGGTCATCTATGAACATTTGAACATCTTGGCCATGTTCTGTTATAATCTCCACCCGGCACAGCCAGAAAAGGACTGGCCATCCCACATAGCCTGGTTCCTCTCTCGGTTTCTTCCTAGGTTTTGGCCTTTCTAGGGAGTTTTTCCTAGCCACCGTGCTTCTACACCTGCATTGCTTGCTGTTTGGGGTTTTAGGCTGGGTTTCTGTACAGCACTTCGAGATATCAGCTGATATACGAAGGGCTATATAAATAAATAAATTTGATTTGATTTTGAGAAAATGTCCTTTGAATGTTTTGGTTCCTACTGGAGAGCTCTTCTTTGTCTACAGGGCTGTCACTTTGGCAGATAATGTCACCCATCTAAATACATTATTTTTTAAATAATTAACTAAATGTAAAATGTTTTTGGTTTATGGCAGTTTCATTTTTTTAAGGAATAAATTGTTGTTTTATGGTTGTACATTTACACTGTTATACAAGCTGTACACTCACTACTTGACATTGTAGCAAAGTGTCATTTCTTCAGTGTTGTCACATGAAAAGATATGCTCAAATATGTACAAAAATGTGAGGGGTGTACTCACTTTTGTCATATACTGTATATATAATATATATATTTAATTATCTAAATGTATGATGTTTTTCGTTGATGTCATTTGAATTGTCTGTTATGCTATAATGGTTATTTTTTATTTATTTTTTATTTGTGAGTGGCAAAATTAACTAGAAAATGTTATATTTGACAATTCTGAGTAATACTACATTAGCAAGGAATAACACATTATTCAGTACTACTGCAGTTGCTACATAATTCCAATAGATGGCAGCATAAGACCACTAATGACATTTCAGAAGATTAGTTTAGTTTTCTCCCTGGATACACCACCACTCCCCTCACAGGAAAACTCATGTGTGCTTCTTCCTGTCCCTTTCCACACTGCTAACACAAGAGGAAGGACTGAAAAAGCATTTAACAGATTACTGTGAAGTCATATAATGATGATTCATGTTTATTATTCACCTGTTTTGAAATGATTCTTCACTTTACTATAACGATAATCAATAAGCCGGAACATTCAGTCACCTCTGGTCGAGAAAAAATTATTTTCCATGTACATTATTGTCAAATTCATCAACCAGCATCGAGCCAGACTGGAAGATGCACTCTTGTCTTATCTATTCAGAGGTTGTTAACTCGCAACTGAGAAATGAAGAAAATATTTTTTAATGTAGACTAGAGTTGAGGTTAAGATTACTTTTTATAATGTATTTTATAATGTTAATACTGAGGTTGAAGTTGTGATGAGTGATGATTTGCGCGGGGTTCAATACCTGCTATAATCACTATTTTGTTGCTGTACCAAAAGCAACACAGCCCTAATACAAGATATATCTAATTAAAGTAATGAGTTACCATTTTAGAAAATCATGGGACATATAGGCTCTATAAAGCATAGACATATAGACATATAGTTTGTGGTTGAATGCTATTTTATGTCAATCATATTGCTGCTTGTTGCCTGTAACTGATGCTTCGTGGTCGTATGCTGCCATCTATTGGAAATATTTGGAAATTAAAGGTTATTAATTCACAAACAGACATTGGTGAGGCAGCTGAGAAATAAAGTGTATTTTTCTCATTAATTACTTAGATCAGTCTCAAAACTTTTTTCGGTGACATCTGCTGATGTAAAAAGGGCTTTATAAATACATTTGATTGATTGTTTGGTTTAGTTTTTTTAAGGCAAAAAACTGTATGGGTTTATAGCTCTCTTCCTCCTCCCTGCGGACTTATACGGTACTACATAACTCATTAGCAACACCTGCTAATTTGACTACTATTAAAATTGTTTTAGGACTATGAAAATGGAAATGGAAATAAGGAGTAGCCTATGGATTATGAAAACAACAAAAGAAATGGGAAAATGAGGGTGGAGAAATGACGAGAGACAGTGTTGTTTAACTCACTGACCAGGACCCATGAGTTCTTCTTACCTTTGTTCAGTAGAAAAGACTCCCTCTCTAAACTCTATAGGTTGATTCATAGACTGGTCACTCTTCATGGACACACAGCTGGGAACAGGGGAGACTGGTCTCTCCTGCTGGATTGAACTTCAACACAACAGAGACAAACATTACATCTCTGATCTACTCTGAGTGGCCTTATGTGGGTACTACATAACTCATTCACAACACCTGCTTGGCTCATAAACTGAGGTAGCAACTGTGTCAGATCTACAAATCAATGAGCTAGACTCCATTTGTTTTCCAACTAAGTGAACCTGTACAAAATTCGCTCAATCCGATGACTACGAATTAAGATTTAGATGCACATCAAATTACCCAGCAGCCATTTAGAAAAAATGTCGTAAAACAAATAGTAATCTTATTTAAAAAATGTAGCCATTTAGAAACAACAATTAGTCAAAAAAACGTATTATTAATATATTATATATTAACTGATAATAATAATAATTTAATAAAGATATACCCATCTAAAATATATTAACTAATAATAATAATAATTTAATAAAGATATACCCATCTAAAATCTATTAACTAATAATAATAATAATTTAATAAAGATATACCCATCTAAAATATATTAACTGATAATAATAATAATTTAATAAAGATATACCCATCTAAAATATATTAACTGATAATAATAGTAATTTAATAAAGATATAACCATCTAAAATCTATTAACTAATAATAATAATAATTTAATAAAGATATACCCATCTAAAATCTATTAACTAATAATAATAATAATTTAATAAAGATATACCCATCTAAAATATATTAACTGATAATAATAGTAATAGTAATTTAATAAAGATATACCCATCTAAAATATATTAACTGATAATAATAGTAATTTAATAAAGATATACCCATCTAAAATATATTAACTGATAATAATAGTAATTTAATAAAGATATAACCATCTAAAATCTATTAACTGATAATAATAGTAATAGTAATTTAATAAAGATATACCCATCTAAAATATATTAACTGATAATAATAGTAATTTAATAAAGATACACCCATCTAAAATATATTAACTGATAATAATAATAATTTAATAAATATATACCCATCTAAAATCTATTAACTGATAATAATAATAATTTAATAAATATATACCCATCTAAAATCTATTAACTGATAATAATAATAATAATAATTTAATAAAGATATACCCATCTAAAATATATTAACTGATAATAATAATAATTTAATAAAGATATACCCATCTAAAATATATTAACTGATAATAATAATAATTTAATAAAGATATACCCATCTAAAATCTATTAACTGATAATAATAGTAATTTAATAAAGATATACCCATCTAAAATCTATTAACTGATAATAATAGTAATTTAATAAAGATATACCCATCTAAAATATATTAACTGATAATAATAATAATTTAATAAAGATATACCCATCTAAAATATATTAACTGATAATAATAATACTTTAATAAAGATATACCCATCTAAAATCTATTAACTGATAATAATAATAATTTAATAAAGATATACCCATCTAAAATATATTAACTGATAATAATAATAATTTAATAAATATATACCCATCTAAAATATATTAACTGATAATAATAATAATTTAATAAAGATATACCCATCTAAAATATATTAACTGATAATAATAGTAATAATAATTTAATAAAGATACACCCATCTAAAATCTATTAACTGATAATAATAGTAATTTAATAAAGATATACCATCTAAAATCTATTAACTGATAATAATAATAATTTAATAAAGATATACCCATCTAAAATATATTAACTGATAATAATAGTAATATTAATTTAATAAAGATACACCCATCTAAAATCTATTAACTGATAATAATAATAGTAATTTAATAAAGATATACCCATCTAAAATCTATTAACTGATAATAATAATAATTTAATAAAGATATACCCATCTAAAATCTATTAACTGATAATAATAGTAATAATAATTTAATAAAGATACACCCATCTAAAATCTATTAACTGATAATAATAATAATAATAATTTAATAAAGATATACCCATCTAAAATCTATTAACTGATAATAATAATAATTTAATAAAGATATACCCATCTAAAATATATTAACTGATAATAATAATAATAATAATTTAATAAAGATACACCCATCTAAAATCTATTAACTGATAATAATAGTAATAATAATTTAATAAAGATATACCCATCTAAAATCTATTAACTGATAATAATAATTTAATAAAGATATACCCATCTAAAATCTATTAACTGATAATAATAATAATTTAATAAAGATATACCCATCTAAAATATATTAACTGATAATAATTGTAATAATAATTTAATAAAGATATACCCATCTAAAATCTATTAACTGATAATAATAATAATTTAATAAAGATATACAAATCTAAAATCTATTAACTGATAATAATAGTAATATTAATTTAATAAAGATACACCCATCTAAAATCTATTAACTGATAATAATAATAATTTAATAAAGATACACCCATCTAAAATCTATTAACTGATAATAATAGTAATAATAATTTAATAAAGATATACCCATCTAAAATCTATTAACTGATAATAATAGTAATAATAATTTAATACAGATATACCCATCTAAAATCTATTAACTGATAATAATAATAATAATAATTTAATACAGATACACCCATCTAAAATCTATTAACTGATAATAATAGTAATTTAATAAAGATATACCCATCTACAATCTATTAACTGATAATAATAATAATTTAATAAAGATATACCCATCTAAAATCTATTAACTGATAATAATAATAATAATAATTTAATAAAGATACACCCATCTAAAATCTATTAACTGATAATAATAATAATTTAATAAAGATATACCCATCTACAATCTATTAACTGATAATAATAATAATTTAATAAAGATATACCCATCTAAAATCTATTAACTGATAATAATAGTAATTTAATAAAGATATACCCATCTAAAATATATTAACTGATAATAATAGTAATTTAATAAAGATATACCCATCTAAAATATATTAACTGATAATAATAGTAATTTAATAAAGATACACCCATCTAAAATCTATTAACTGATAATAATAATAATAATAATTTAATAAATATATACCCATCTAAAATATATTAACTGATAATAATAGTAATTTAATAAAGATATACCCATCTAAAATCTATTAACTGATAATAATAGTAATTTAATAAAGATATACCCATCTAAAATATATTAACTGATAATAATAGTAATTTAATAAAGATATACCCATCTAAAATCTATTAACTGATAATAATAGTAATTTAATAAAGATATACCCATCTAAAATATATTAACTGATAATAATAATAATTTAATAAATATATACCCATGTAAAATATATTAACTGATAATAATAATAATTTAATAAAGATATACCCATCTAAAATATATTAACTGATAATAATAGTAATAATAATTTAATAAAGATACACCCATCTAAAATCTATTAACTGATAATAATAGTAATTTAATAAAGATATACCATCTAAAATCTATTAACTGATAATAATAATAATTTAATAAAGATATACCCATCTAAAATATATTAACTGATAATAATAGTAATATTAATTTAATAAAGATACACCCATCTAAAATCTATTAACTGATAATAATAATAGTAATTTAATAAAGATATACCCATCTAAAATCTATTAACTGATAATAATAATAATTTAATAAAGATATACCCATCTAAAATCTATTAACTGATAATAATAGTAATAATAATTTAATAAAGATACACCCATCTAAAATCTATTAACTGATAATAATAATAATAATAATTTAATAAAGATATACCCATCTAAAATCTATTAACTGATAATAATAATAATTTAATAAAGATATACCCATCTAAAATATATTAACTGATAATAATAATAATAATAATTTAATAAAGATACACCCATCTAAAATCTATTAACTGATAATAATAGTAATAATAATTTAATAAAGATATACCCATCTAAAATCTATTAACTGATAATAATAATTTAATAAAGATATACCCATCTAAAATCTATTAACTGATAATAATAATAATTTAATAAAGATATACCCATCTAAAATATATTAACTGATAATAATTGTAATAATAATTTAATAAAGATATACCCATCTAAAATCTATTAACTGATAATAATAATAATTTAATAAAGATATACAAATCTAAAATCTATTAACTGATAATAATAGTAATATTAATTTAATAAAGATACACCCATCTAAAATCTATTAACTGATAATAATAATAATTTAATAAAGATACACCCATCTAAAATCTATTAACTGATAATAATAGTAATAATAATTTAATAAAGATATACCCATCTAAAATCTATTAACTGATAATAATAGTAATAATAATTTAATACAGATATACCCATCTAAAATCTATTAACTGATAATAATAATAATAATAATTTAATACAGATACACCCATCTAAAATCTATTAACTGATAATAATAGTAATTTAATAAAGATATACCCATCTACAATCTATTAACTGATAATAATAATAATTTAATAAAGATATACCCATCTAAAATCTATTAACTGATAATAATAATAATAATAATTTAATAAAGATACACCCATCTAAAATCTATTAACTGATAATAATAATAATTTAATAAAGATATACCCATCTACAATCTATTAACTGATAATAATAATAATTTAATAAAGATATACCCATCTAAAATCTATTAACTGATAATAATAGTAATTTAATAAAGATATACCCATCTAAAATATATTAACTGATAATAATAGTAATTTAATAAAGATATACCCATCTAAAATATATTAACTGATAATAATAGTAATTTAATAAAGATACACCCATCTAAAATCTATTAACTGATAATAATAATAATAATAATTTAATAAATATATACCCATCTAAAATATATTAACTGATAATAATAGTAATTTAATAAAGATATACCCATCTAAAATCTATTAACTGATAATAATAGTAATTTAATAAAGATATACCCATCTAAAATATATTAACTGATAATAATAGTAATTTAATAAAGATATACCCATCTAAAATCTATTAACTGATAATAATAGTAATTTAATAAAGATATACCCATCTAAAATATATTAACTGATAATAATAGTAATTTAATAAAGATATACCCATCTAAAATCTATTAACTGATAATAATAATAATTTAATAAAGATATACCCATCTAAAATCTATTAACTGATAATAATAATAATTTAATAAAGATATACCCATCTAAATTCTATTAACTGATAATAATAATAATTTAATAAAGATATACCCATCTAAAATCTATTAACTGATAATAATAATTTAATAAAGATATACCCATCTAAAATATATTAACTGATAATAATAATAATTTAATAAAGATATACCCATCTAAAATCTATTAACTGATAATAATAATAATAGTAATTTAATAAAGATACACCCATACCATTTCCGGAGACCTTCTCCCTTACCTCACCTCGCTCATCAACTCATCCCTGACCGCTGGCTACGTCCCTTCCGTCTTCAAGAGAGCGAGAGTTGCACCCCTTCTGAAAAAACCTACACTCGATCCCTCCGATGTCAACAACTACAGACCAGTATCCCTTCTTTCTTTTCTCTCCAAAACTCTTGAACGTGCCGTCCTGGCCAGCTCTCCCGCTATCTCTCTCAGAATGACCTTCTTGATCCAAATCAGTCAGGTTTCAAGACTAGTCATTCAACTGAGACTGCTCTTTCTGTATCACGGAGGCGCTCCGCACTGCTAAAGCTAACTCTCTCTCCTCTGCTCTCATCCTTCTAGACCTATCGGCTGCCTTCGATACTGTGAACCATCAGATCCTCCTCTCCACCCTCTCCGAGTTGGGCATCTCCGGCGCGGCCCACGCTTGGATTGCGTCCTACCTGACAGGTCGCTCCTACCAGGTGGCGTGGCGAGAATCTGTCTCCTCGCCACGCGCTCTCACCACTGGTGTCCCCCAGGGCTCTGTTCTAGGCCCTCTCCTATTCTCGCTATACACCAAGTCACTTGGCTCCGTCATAACCTCACATGGTCTCTCCTATCATTGCTATGCAGATGACACACAATTAATCTTCTCCTTTCCCCCTTCTGATGACCAGGTGGCGAATCGCATCTCTGCATGTCTGGCAGACATATCAGTGTGGATGACGGATCACCACCTCAAGCTGAACCTCGGCAAGACGGAGCTGCTCTTCCTCCCGGGGAAGGACTGCCCGTTCCATGATCTCGCCATCACGGTTGACAACTCCATTGTGTCCTCCTCCCAGAGCGCTAAGAACCTTGGCGTGATCCTGGACAACACCCTGTCGTTCTCAACCAACATCATGGCGGTGGCCCGTTCCTGTAGGTTCATGCTCTACAACATCCGCAGAGTACGACCCTGCCTCACACAGGAAGCGGCGCAGGTCCTAATCCAGGCACTTGTCATCTCCCGTCTGGATTACTGCAACTCGCTGTTGGCTGGGCTCCCTGCCTGTGCCATTAAACCCCTACAACTCATCAAGAACGCCGCAGCCCGTCTGGTGTTCAACCTTCCCAAGTTCTCTCACGTCACCCCGCTCCTCCGCTCTCTCCACTGGCTTCCAGTTGAAGCTCGCATCCGCTACAAGACCACGGTGCTTGCCTACGGAGCCGTGAGGGGAACGGCACCGCAGTACCTCCAGGCTCTGATCAGGCCCTACACCCAAACAAGGACACTGCGTTCATCCACCTCTGGCCTGCTCGCCTCCCTACCACTGAGGAAGTACAGTTCCCGCTCAGCCCAGTCAAAACTGTTCGCTGCTCTGGCCCCCCAATGGTGGAACAAACTCCCTCACGACGCCAGGACAGCGGAGTCAATCACCACCTTCCGGAGACACCTGAAACCCCACCTCTTCAAGGAATACCTAGGATAGCATAAGTAATCCTTCTCACCCCCCCCCCCTTAATGATTTAGATGCACTATTGTAAAGTGGCTGTTCCACTGGATGTCAGAAGGTGAATTCACCAATTTGTAAGTCGCTCTGGATAAGAGCGTCTGCTAAATGACTTAAATGTAAATGTAAATGTAAAATCTATTAACTGATGATAATAGTAATACTAATGTAATAAAGATATACCCATCTAAAATCTATTAACTGATAATAATAATAATAATAATTTAATACAGATATACCCATCTACAATCTATTAACTGATGATAATAATAATTTAATACAGATATACCCATCTAAAATCTATTAACTGATTATAATAATAATTTAATAAAGATATACCCATCTAAAATCTATTAACTGATAATAATAATAATAATAATTTAATAAAGATATACCCATCTAAAATCTATTAACTGATGATAATAATAATTTAATACAGATATACCCATCTAAAATATATTAACTGATAATAATAGTAATTTAATAAAGATATACTCATCTAAAATATATTAACTGATAATAATAATAATGTAATAAAGATATACCCATCTAAAATCTATTAGTCAAAAATCTGAGAAGGTACACATTAGCAACCATTTCTGATGAAAAAACAAATGTGATGCATTTTGGAAATAAACTCTTAATAATTATTTAAAAAATTCTCATCTCACCTCTTAGCTTTGGTGTCATGTTCCCCAGAGAGACACATTTTAGAGGCAGGTCCCCCCTCCTCTCTCTCCCCAGAGAGACGCCTTTTAGAGGCAGGTCCCTCCTCTCTCTTCCCAGAGAGACTCATTTTAGAGCACTGACCCCTAAACAGAGATCAAGCATGTTGGTTGTGTTTAACACAGTGACAACTAAACAGAGATCCAACATGGAAGTTGTGGTTAACACAGTGACAACTAAACAGAGATCCAACATGTTGGTTGTGGTTAACACAGTGACAACTAAACAGAGATCCAACATGTTGGTTGTGGTTAACACAGTGACAACTAAACAGAGACCCAGCATGTTGGTTGTGGTTAACACAGTGACAAGTAAACAGAGATCCAACATGTTGGTTGTGTTTAACACAGTGACAACTAAACAGAGATCCAACATGTTGGTTGTGTTTAACACAGTGACAACTAAACATAGATCCAACATGTTGGTTGTGTTTAACACAGTCATTTTTGAATGTCAATTGTTCTCATTTATTCATTTAACTCTTTGAGAAATAAAACATTTACTAACAGACATAGAAACAGTCAGGTGATTTAATGTCGTGACATTTCATCTCCATGGCAACTGTCTGTAATAATAATAAGTCACTGTTTGTTAAGGGAGTTCTAGACAGTACAGCAACAATAATAATAATAATAATAATAAGTCACTGTTTGTTAAGGTAGTTCTAGACAGTACAGAAACAATAATAATAATAATAATAATAATAAGTCACTGTTTGTTAAGGTAGTTATAGACAGTACAGCAACAATAATAATAATAATAATAAGTCACTGTTAGTTAAGGTAGTTCTAGACAGTACAACAACAATAATAATAATAATAATAATAATAAGTCACTGTTTGTTAAGGTAGTTATAGACAGTACAGCAACACAAGGCCATGTCTCACACTCATTTTTATTATTTAAAGGTGGGCTATTTATTGTCTTTCAATCTGTTATTTTCTAAACGTATCTGAGGATGTAGACAGAAGGGATAAAACTGGAATGATTGATCTGAGGAGGAAATCATTGATCCATTCAGAAATGTTTTTTTGCATCAAGTAAGAGATGTTATATTATGTAAAGTAGACTAGGTTATAATGTATAGTAGTGGGTTGTTAGTGATATGTTATATTATGTAAAGTAGGCTAGGTTATAATGTATAGTAGTGGTTTGTTAGTGATATGTAGATGTTATATTATGTAAAGTAGGCTAGGTTGAGGATCCCGTTGGTGGCACCGGGATCCTCATCTCTCCCAAGTGGTCATTCTCTCTTTCTCCCCTTACCCATCTGTCTATCGCCTCCTTTGAATTCCATGCTGTCACAGTTACCAGCCCTTTCAAGCTTAACATCCTTATCATTTATCGCCCTCCAGGTTCCCTCGGAGAGTTCCTCAATGAGCTTGATGCCTTGATAAGCTCCTTTCCTGAGGACGGCTCACCTCTCACAGTCCTGGGCGACTTTAACCTCCCCACATCTACCTTTGACTCATTCCTCTCTGCCTCCTTCTTTCCACTCCTCTCATCTTTTGACCTCACCCTCTCACCTTCCCCCCCTACTCACAAGGCAGGCAATACGCTCGACCTCATCTTTACTAGATGCTGTTCTTCCACTAACCTCATTGCAACTCCCCTCCAAGTCTCCGACCACTACCTTGTATCCTTTTCCCTCTCGCTCTCATCCAACACTTCCCACACTGCCCCTACTCGGATGGTATCGCGCCGTCCCAACCTTCGCTCTCTCTCCCCCGCTACTCTCTCCTCTTCCATCCTATCATCTCTTCCCTCTGCTCATACCTTCTCCAACCTATCTCCTGATTCTGCCTCCTCAACCCTCCTCTCTTCCCTTTCTGCATCCTTTGACTCTCTATGTCCCCTATCCTCCAGGCCGGCTCGGTCCTCCCCTCCCGCTCCGTGGCTCGACGACTCATTGCGAGCTCACAGAACAGTGCTCCGGGCAGCCGAGCGGAAATGAAGGAAAACTCGCCTCCCTGCGGACCTGGCATCCTTTCACTCCCTCCTCTCTACATTTTCCTCCTCTGTCTCTGCTGCTAAAGCCACTTTCTGCCACTCTAAATTCCAAGCATCTGCCTCTAACCCTAGGAAGCTCTTTGCCACCTTCTCCTCCCTCCTTAATCCTCCTCCCCTCCCCCCTCCTCCCTCTCTGCAGATGACTTCGTCAACCATTTTGAAAAGAAGGTCGACGACATCCGATCCTCGTTTGCTAAGTCAAACGACACCGCTGGTTCTGCTCACACTGCCCTACCCTGTGCTCTGACCTCTTTCTCCCCTCTCTCATCAGATGAAATCTCGCTTCTTGTGACGGCCGGCCGCCCAACAACCTGCCCGCTTGACCCTATCCCCTCCTCTCTTCTCCAGACCATTTCCGGAGACCTTCTCCCTTACCTCACCTCGCTCATCAACTCATCCCTGACCGCTGGCTACGTCCCTTCCGTCTTCAAGAGAGCGAGAGTTGCACCCCTTCTGAAAAACCTACACTCGATCCCTCCGATGTCAACAACTACAGACCAGTATCCCTTCTTTCTTTTCTCTCCAAAACTCTTGAACGTGCCGTCCTTGGCCAGCTCTCCCGCTATCTCTCTCAGAATGACCTTCTTGATCCAAATCAGTCAGGTTTCAAGACTAGTCATTCAACTGAGACTGCTCTTCTCTGTATCACGGAGGCGCTCCGCACTGCTAAAGCTAACTCTCTCTCCTCTGCTCTCATCCTTCTAGACCTATCGGCTGCCTTCGATACTGTGAACCATCAGATCCTCCTCTCCACCCTCTCCGAGTTGGGCATCTCCGGCGCGGCCCACGCTTGGATTGCGTCCTACCTGACAGGTCGCTCCTACCAGGTGGCGTGGTGAGAATCTGTTTCCTCGCCACGCGCCTCACCACTGGTGTCCCCCAGGGCTCTGTTCTAGGCCCTCTCCTATTCTCGCTATACACCAAGTCACTTGGCTCTGTCATAACCTCACATGGTCTCTCCTATCATTGCTATGCAGACGACACACAATTAATCTTCTCCTTTCCCCCTTCTGATTACCAGGTGGCGAATCGCATCTCTGCATGTCTGGCAGACATATCAGTGTGGATGACGGATCACCACCTCAAGCTGAACCTCGGCAAGACGGAGCTGCTCTTCCTCCCGGGGAAGGACTGCCCGTTCCATGATCTCGCCATCACGGTTGACAACTCCATTGTGTCCTCCTCCCAGAGCGCTAAGAACCTTGGCGTGATCCTGGACAACACCCTGTCGTTCTCAACTAACATCAAGGCGGTGGCCCGTTCCTGTAGGTTCATGCTCTACAACATCCGCAGAATACGACCCTGCCTCACACAGGAAGCGGCACAGGTCCTAATCCAGGCACTTGTCATCTCCCGTCTGGATTACTGCAACTCGCTGTTGGCTGGGCTCCCTGCCTGTGCCATTAAACCCCTACAACTCATCCAGAACGCCGCAGCCCGTCTGGTGTTCAACCTTCCGAAGTTCTCTCACGTCACCCCGCTCCTCCGCTCTCTCCACTGGCTTCCAGTTGAAGCTCGCATCCGCTACAAGACCACGGTGCTTGCCTACGGAGCTGTGAGGGGAACGGCACCGCAGTACCTCCAGGCTCTGATCAGGCCCTACACCCAAACAAGGGCACTGCGTTCATCCACCTCTGGCCTGCTCACCTCCCTACCACTGAGGAAGTACAGTTCCCGCTCAGCCCAGTCAAAACTGTTCGCTGCTCTGGCCCCCCAATGGTGGAACAAACTCCCTCACGACGCCAGGACAGCGGAGTCAATCACCACCTTCCGGAGACACCTGAAACCCCACCTCTTCAAGGAATACCTAGGATAGTATAAAGTAATCCTTCTCACCCCCCCCCCTTAAATGATTTAGATGCACTATTGTAAAGTGGCTGTTCTACTGGATGTCAGAAGGTGAATTCACCAATTTGTAAGTCGCTCTGGATAAGAGCGTCTGCTAAATGACTTAAATGTAAATGTAAATGTAGGTTATAATGTATAATAGTGGGTTGTTAGTGATATGTTATATTATTTAAAGTAGGCTAGGTTATAATGTATAATAGTGGGTTGTTAGTGATATGTTATATTATGTAAAGTAGACTAGGTTATAATGTATAATAGTGGGTCGTTAGTGATATGTAGATGTTATATTATGTAAAGTAGACTAGGTTATAATGTATAGTAGTGGGTCGTTAGTGATATGTAGATGTTATATTATGTAAAGTAGACTAGGTTATAATGTATAGTAGTGGGTCGTTAGTGATATGTTATATTATGTAAGGGAATTCCCCCCTGAAATGGACAAAAATGAATGGGAAACCATTGGCATAGTACAAACCATGTACACGATGGCCAATACCACCCAAATCGGCGTTGATTCATGCAAAATGTTTTGCAAATGCCATATGGCAATTGCCAGTTCTAACACTTCAAAAATCCAACAGGTGGCGTGTGCGCTCCACCTTGGTTTTTCATATAGGAAAGTCAACATCCAAAAGCCAAATTTTGAAAAAATGAATTTTTTGTCAACAACTTATCACCTCTTAAAAAAGTGCTTTCTGGACCGTTTTTCGAAATTCTTTAGCTTTTTTTGCCAATTACACATGTGTAAGAACTGTATGAATATACCTTTGTCCAACTTTACTATCATAATTTTTTTATTTTTTACTTGTGCATTAGGCATATGTTTTCTCCATTTGGAATATGATTTCACAGGAAGTCAAAAGTCAAAAATAGCTAAATTTTATAAAAACTTCACACACCCTTAAAAAGTGGCATATGTTTTGTGGGGGCCAAATGTCATAAGAAATTTGAAATGCTCAAAAATCCTACAGAAATGCAAAATTGACTGGCTTGATGAACTCGGGATGGCCGGGCAGTGATTGTTGTTCCTTTCCATCACTCGTGGTGTTGATTTCATCATGTCCATTTGTTCATGTTTTCTCACTCTTGCAAAGTCACTGTGCATTTGCAATATGGTTAACTGGGCATTCACCATCACAAATTTGTCATGCTATAAAAATCGTGCAGGAATGCCAAATTGACTGGCCCGATGACCTCGGGATGGCTGGGCAGTGATTCTGGTACCTCTCCATCGCTCGTTAGGGTTGATTTCAGAATGTCACTTTTGGTGATGGTACCTCACTGTTAAAACATATTGCAAATGTTTTCTCACTTTTGCAAATTCACTGTGCATTTGCAATATGGTTAACTGGGCATTCACCATCACAAATTTGTCATGCTATAAAAATCGTGCAGGAATGCCAAATTGACTGGCCCGATGACCTCGGGATGGCTGGGCAGTGATTCTGGTACCTCTCCATCGCTCGTTAGGGTTGATTTCAGAATGTCACTTTTGGTGATGGTACCTCACCGTTTAAACATATTGCAAATGGACAAGAGTCACCAGCAAGTCATCGTCCATCATTCAATTTGATATCATTCTGACACCAAACTGATACAAACTGACACCAAACCCACTTTTCCCAACTCGTTTAGGAGCCAAGTATCACATACTTCAGAGCTGGCCCAAAATTCAGAAGGCCTTCGGTTCAAACCATAAAAAAAAACATAAAACACGTAGTTACGTTCTAGCTGTGGGTCCATTTCTTGTGTTATGTGTAGGCCTAGCTGAGGCGACCCCGAATCCCAAGTTTCGGCTCGATAGGTCATTTGGTGTCCGAGTAAAACCCTAATTGGTGCTGAAAATCCACTTTTTTCAATTACTTGCTACGGGGTCCTTGAATGAGCTATCGGACAGAAACGTTGGGTTCTGTCTCTATGGGCCGAGACGGTCACAATGCACCTAGTCTTGTTACTCTGGGGCATTTTTAAATGTCGCCATTTTCGTAATGGTCAAAATGAATTGTAGTCATTGCAAATGTACGAGGCTGTTTCTCGGTCCGAGAACCTTCTAGAGCGACGTAACTCACCACGCACTATCGACCTGAGGTCTAGAACAGGATTCTACAGTTTCAGAACTCTAGGTCTGACGGTTCTTTAAAAGTTCCAACAAGGTTAACTAATGTAGGGATTGTATGTCTCTACGCACCCCAATGGGTCCCTACTTCCAAGCTGTGTGTGTGTGTGATTTAGTTTTCCTTTGAAATTTTATGGGAAAAATGACTGATTTACAGTTCATGGGGGTTGCCTAATCACATATATGAAGTTTTGGAAAGATCTGTTTTTTTTAACCCCTCGAAACAGCCCATGAGACACACTTATTAGGTCACTTCCGGTTGGCACAGGAAGCTATAACTCAACACACATCCTCATTGGTGTATTCCATTACAGAATCCTGAGTCTTAAGTCTTTACCATAAAAACTGACTGATTTACACAGGGTTGAATGCACTATGTCTATCAAACTGCAGGCAGGGTATGGGTATACATTTTAGGGTGATTTTAACCACTTCCGGTTGGTCCAGGAAGCTTAGAATCGACACAGGTAGACCTTATAGTGGCCTGATGGACTGGTACCGAAGACAGGTTCATACAGCATTCATAACCAATATAGGCTCCAGGTTGAATTTATGGGAGTAGGCAATGTATTCCTATGGGGAGAGATATCATTGTATTCTATGAACACCCTGTTTCACTGTTAAGGGTTAATGCCACACGGTCAAACTTAGGCTTGCACGGATCGGAAGGACCTTAGGAAAATTCCTGTGGTTGAATTGTCTTTCTAAACCTAACGGTTCCGCCGATGTCACCCAAAATCAAATGACGTGGTGCAGGCTTAATTTTGGGCCTACTTTTCTCAATCCACTTTTTTCAATTACTTGCTACGGGGTCCTTGAATGAGCAATCGGACAGAAACGTTGGGGTCCGTCTCTATGGGCCGAGCCGGTTTCAATGCACCTAGTCTTGTGTCTCTGAGACTTTTCTAAATGTCACCATTTTCGTAATGGTCAAAATGAATTGAAGTAATTGCAAATGTACGAGGCTGTTTCTCGGTCCGAGAACCTTCTAGAGCCACCTAACTCACCACGCACTATCGACCTGAGGTCTAGAACAGGTTTCTAAAGTTTCGGAACTCTAGGTCTGACGGTTCTTTTTTAGCTCGAACAAAGCTAACTATTGGAGGCAGTTTCAGTCTCTACGCACCCCAATACGTCCCTCCTTCCAAGTTGTGTATCTGTGTGATTTAGTTTTCCTTTGAATTTTTATGGGGAAAATGACTGATTTACAGTTCATGGGGGTTGCCTCATCACACATATGAAGTTTTGGACAGATCTGATTTTTGTAACCTTTCCAAACAGCCCCTGAGACACCAATTATGGCACAGGAAGCTATAAGTCAACACATATCCTCATTGGGGTATGCTTTTACAGAATCCTGAGTTTTAAGTCTTTACGTTAAGAATTGACTGATTTACACAGGGTTCAATGCACGATGTCTATCAAATTGCAGGCAGGGTATGGATATACACTTTCAGGGTGATTTTAAGCACTTGCGGTTGGTCCAGGAAGCTTAGAATCGACACAGGTAGACCTCATAGTGTCCTGATTGACTGTCATCAAAGACAGGTTCATAAGGCATTCATAACCCACATAGGCCTCAGGTTGAATTTAGAGGAGCAGGCAATGTATTCCTATGGGGAGAGTAGTCAATGCAAACTGTTTGATGTAAACACCTTCTTTTAACTGTGAAGGGTTAATGCCACACGGTCAAGGTTAGGCTTGCACAGATCGGGAGGACCTTAGGAACATTCCTGTGTTTGAATTGTCCTTCTAAACCTAACGGTTCCGCCGCTGTCACCCAAAATCAAATGATGTTGTGGTGCAGGCTTCATTTTGGGCCTACTTTTCTAATGGTCGCTACGCTTAGACCGAGCGAGCTACGGTCAAGCGGGATATCTCGTTGAACTCGGCACGCCTTGGGATTATGTTTATGCCATTGCCTGCTCTCTGTGTCTTTAAACACAGCGCTTTGTCACTCCATCCTTGCTGTGTGTGTGTGTGTGAGCTTTTCTTAGACATCTGTTGGGAGAAATGACTGATTTTACAGTTCAGGAGGGTTGCCTAATCACACATATGAAGTTTTGAAAATATCTGACCTTTTTAACCCTTGGATACAGCCACTATGACACCATTTAAGGCACTTCCTGTTGGCACAGGAAGCTATAAATAAACTCATATCCTCATTGGTGTATGCCTTTACAGAATCCTGAGTTTTAAGTCTTTACGTTAAGAACTGAGTTATTTACGGAGGGTTTAGTGAGTGTGTGTTATATCAGAAAATCATAGAAAATCACAGAAATCTCGCAGAGCTCCGCAGCACACTTTGAAAATATTCGTATGAACACCCTGCAACTGGATCTATAACTGTTGAAAAAAAACACCTATATTTGAACATCACAAATCTGTCATTGTACGATTTCTCTTAAATGACGATAGATAAATGGCTGATTTTTTTGTTATTGACACCGGAGGCTCCTTGACTTTGACGTGAAGTGAAAAAATAATTTCTCTATTTTCATTTTGGACCTTTAATCCCAGAAAAATGGCCATAACTCAAAAACCGTTGAGGCCTAGACGCCATCTTGTTCGGGGCCAACTGCCCATTATGCCAAACCTATGCTCACCAAGTTTCGGCTTCGAACTATTTTCAGTTTTCGAGATAAGGCCCGTCGTGATTCGTGATGTTTTGTCAAATTGCAGTATGATTGCTTATGCCCTCTTGTGGGATTTTCCGGGATAGCGGAAAAATTACCAAAATTTGATTATTTTATAAAACGAAAACCGAATGTCCGACAAAGTTCATTTGATGACTTCCCGGTAGGTCTGGCCCTGCCGCTCGGCCCGACGCTGTCCCCGAATTTAACAAATGTTTTCGCACGTCTAGTAAGGGACGGTACATTTGCAATATGGACTTTCTCACTAACCATACAGAAAATGTCGAAATGTTCCCTTAAGGTATGTAAAGTAGACTAGGTTATAATGTATAGTAGTGGGTTGTTAGTGATATGTAGATGTTATATTATGTAAAGTAGACTAGGTTATAATGTATAGTAGTGGGTTGTTAGTGATATGTTATATTATGTAAAGTAGACTAGGTTATAATGTATAGTAGTTGGTTGTTAGTGATATGTAGATGTTATATTATGTAAAGTAGACTAGGTTATAATTAATACGAGTGTGTTGTTAGTGATATGTAGATGTTATATTATGTAAAGTAGACTAGGTTATAATGTATATTAGTTGGTTGTTAGTGATATGTTATATTATGTGAAGTAAACTAGGTTATTTTGTATTTTTTTTATTTAACCAGGCAAGTCAGTTAAGAACAAATTCTTATTTTCAATGACAGCCTGGGAACAGTGGGTTAACTGCCTGTTCAGGGGCAGAATGACAGATTTGTCAGCTCGGGGGTTTGAACTCGCAACCTTCTGGTTACTAGTCCAACGCTCTAACCACTAACCACTAGGCTACCCTGCCGCCCCGGCATAGTAATGGGTTGTTAGTGATATGTTATATTATGTTATATATTATATTATGTAAAGTAGACTAGGTTATAATGTATACGAGTGGGTTGTTAGTGATATGTAGATGTTATATTATGTAAAGTATGCTAGGTTATAATGTATAATAGTAGTTTGTTATTGATAAGCAGATCAAGGTCTATACCTCGGATATAGCCTACATATCATAGATGACCAGTCTAAACCTGTTCAGATCAGTTGACAGAGAACATCAGGTTTGTCAGCATGGTAAGTGATCATAACCTTATAATAGTTTGTTGGTAGACCAGACCTACGAGAGTCTGCCCGTGTTTCCTACCTATCAACACATTTATTTAATGTTACAGAGAAATATGTGTCACAGTTTCAACAGCCATTTTCTAACTGCGTAGGCTACAAACACATTTTTAATTTAATTTGAGGAAATCACATAACTTACAGTCACTTACCAACTGGCCACCTGGCCCATAGAGAATAAAGGACTATGCTGTGGCCCTCACCAACTGGCCACCTGGCCCATAGAGAATAAAGGACTATGCTGTGGCCCTCACCAACTGGCCACCTGGCCCATAGAGAATAAAGGACTATGCTGTGGCCCTCACCAACTGGCCACATGGTCCATAGAGACTAAAGGACCATGCTGTGGCCCTCACCAACAGGCCATATGGTCCATAGAGACTAAAGGACTATGCTGTGGCCCTCACCAACTGGCCATATGGTCCATAGAGACTAAAGGACTATGCTGTGGCCCTCACCAACTGGCCATATGGTCCATAGAGACTAAAGGACCATGCTGTGGCCCTCACCAACTGGCCATATGGTCCATAGAGACTAAAGGACTATGCTGTGGCCCTCACCAACTGGCCACATGGTCCATAGAGACTAAAGGACTATGCTGTGGCCCTCACCAACTGGCCATATGGTCCATAGAGAATAAAGGACTATGCTGTGGCCCTCACCAACTGGCCACATGGTCCATAGAGACTAAAGGACTATGCTGTGGCCCTCACCAACTGGCCATCTGGCCCGTAGAGACTAAATGACTATGCTTTGGCCCTCACCAACTGGCCACCTGTCCCATAGAGACTAAAGGACAATGCTGTGGCCCTCACCAACTGGGCATCTGGTCCATAGAGAATAAAGGACTATGCTGTGGCCCTCACCAACTGGCCACCTGGTCCACAGAGACTAAAGGACTATGCTGTGGCCCATAGAGACTAAAGGACTATGCTGTGTTCCATAGAGACTAAAGGACTATGCCGTGGCCCTCACCAACTGGCCATCTGGTCCATAGAGACTAAAGGACCATGCTGTGGCCCTCACCAACTGGCCATCTGATCCATAGAGACTAAAGGACCATGCTGTGGCCCTCACCAACTGGCCATCTGGTCCATAGAGACTAAAGGACCATGCTGTGGCCCTCACCAACTGGCCATATGGCCCATAGAGACTAAATGACTATGCTGTGGCCCTCACCAACTGGCCATATGGTCCATAGAGACTAAAGGGCCATGTTGTGGCCCTCACCAACTGGCCATCTGTGCCATAGAGACTAAAGGACTATGCTGTGGCCCTCACCAACTGGCCATCTGGTCCATAGAGACTAAAGGACTATGCTGTGGCCCTCACCAACTGGCCATCTGGCCCATAGAGACTAAAGGACTATGCTGTGGCCCTCACCAACTGGCCATCTGGTCCATAGAGACTAAAGGACTATGCTGTGGCCCTCACCAACTGGCCATCTGGTCCATAGAGACTAAAGGACTATGCTGTGTTCCATAGAGACTAAAGGACTCTGCTGTGGCCCTCACCAACTGGCCATATGGTCCATAGAGACTAAAGGACCATGCTGTGGCCCTCACCAACTGGCCATATGGTCCATAGAGACTAAAGGACCATGCTGTGGCCCTCACCAGCTGGCCATATGGTCCATAGAGACTAAAGGACCATGCTGTGGCCCTCACCAACTGGCCATATGGTCCATAGAGACAAAAGGACCATGCTGTGGCCCTCACCAACTGGCCATAGGGCCCATAGAGACTAAAGGACTATGCTGTGGTCCTCACCAACTGGCCACCTGGTCCATAGAGACTAAAGGACTATGCTGTGGCCCTCACCAACTGGCCACCTGTCCCATAGAGACTAAAGGACTATGCTGTGGCCCTCACCAACTGGCCACCTGGTCCATAGAGACTAAAGGACTATGCTGTGGCCCTCACCAACTGGCCATCTGGCCCATAGAGACTAAAGGACTATGCTGTGTTCCATAGAGACTAAAGGACCATGCTGTGGCCCTCACCAACTGGCCATCTGGTCCATAGAGACTAAGGGACCATGCTGTGGCCCTCACCAACTGGCCATCTGGCCCATAGAGACTAAATGACTATGCTGTGGCCCTCACCAACTGGCCACCTGGTCCATAGAGACTAAAGGACCATGCTGTGGCCCTCACCAACTGGCCATCTGGTCCATAGAGACTAATGGACCATGCTGTGGCCCTCACCAACTGGCCATCTGGCCCATAGAGACTAAATGACTATGCTATGGCCCTCACCAACTGGCCATCTGGTCCATAGAGTCTAAAGGGCTACGCTGTGGCCCTCACCAACTGGCCACCTGGCCCATAGAGACTAAAGGACTATGCACTCTACGCTCCACATCAAGCCATCTCTGGACAGGACACTAAATAACTGAATGGTACTACATTATCTCTCTGTTCATCTCTCTTAGATATATTTATACTGATACTGTAAATGTGGACATCCACTGTTTATCAACTGCATATCCACTGTAATGTTTATCGACTGTACTGTTTATCAACTGTATATCAACTTTATATCCTCTGTACTGTATATCAACTGTACGGTATATCAACTGTATATCCACTGTAATGTTTATCAACTGTATATCCACTGTACTGTATATCAACTGTACTGAATATCAACTGTACTATATATCAACTGTACTGTATAGCCACTATACTGTATATAAACGGTATATCAACTGTACTGTATATCAACTGTACTGAATATCAACTGTACTATATATCAACTGTACTGTATAGCCACTATACTGTATATAAACGGTATATCAACTGTACTGTATATCAACTGTATATCCACTGTAATGTTTATCAACTGTATATCCACTGTACTGTATATCAACTGTAATGAATATCAACTGTACTATATATCAACTGTACTGTATAGCCACTGTACTGTATATAAACGGTATATCCAATGTACTGTATATCAACTGTATAGATACTGTACTGTATATCAACTTTATATCCACTGTACTGTATATCAACTGTATAGCTACTGTACTGTATATCAACTGTATATCCACTGTACTGTATATCAACTGTATATCCAATGTACTGTATATCAACTGTATATCCACTGTACTGTATATCAACTGTATATTCACTGTACTGTATATGTGTATATCCACTGTACTGTATATCAACTGTATAGCCACTGTACTGTATATCAACTGTATATCCACTGTACTGTATATCAACTGTATATCCACTGTACTGTATATCAACTGTATATCCACTGTACTGTATATCAACTGTATATCCACTGTACTGTATATCAACTGTATATCCACTGTACTGTATATCAACTGTATATCCACTGTACTGTATATCAACTGTATATCCACTCTACTGTATATCAACTGTATATTCACTGTACTGTATATCAACTGTATATCCACTGTACTGTATATCAACTGTATATCCACTGTACTGTATATCAACTGTATATCCACTGTACTGTATATCAACTGTATATCCACTCTACTGTATATCAACTGTATATCCAATGTACTGTATATCAACTGTACATCCACTGTACTGTATATCAACTGTATATCCACTCTACTGTATATCTACTGTATATCCACTGTACTGTATATCAACTGTATATTCACTGTACTGTATATCAACTGTATATCCACTGTACTGTATATCAACTGTATATCCACTGTACTGTATATCAACTGTATATCCACTGTACTGTATATCAACTGTATATCCACTGTACTGTATATCAACTGTATATCCACTGTACTGAATATCAACTGTATAGCCACAGTACTGTATATCAACTGTATAGCCACAGTTCATTCTCTTATAGCTCTATGCTCCCTCTATCCAGTTTACGCCCAAGGCTTCGTTCAGGTTTCAGCATCAGGCAGGTATAAACAGCCGAGTCGTAGGCTACAACCTGGGTTGTATTCATTAGTTTACTCCACAGCCAACCGTTTTAAATGTTACAGAAACATTTTATTCCAAACACTGTAGAACGTGACCTAAACGGTTTCTGATACATGTTGCTATGGTTGGCACTAATGAATACACACAACCTGTTTTGTGGAAGTGTAATTTGATGTTAGGCTTTCCACAATATTTATTTGTCTCGCTTTCACACAACTGAGTGAAAAGCATAAAAAGTAGATTGTTTGTTGCTTGTTGTGTTTTACGCCTGTTGTGAGAAGACAAGTCTACAGACCTATGATACAGTAGGAGATCACGCTGGTCTATAGACCTATGATGCAGTAGGAGATCACCCTGGTCTATAGACCTATGATGCAGTAGGAGATCACCCTGGTCTATAGACCTATGATGCAGTAGGAGATCACCCTGGTCTATAGACCTATGATACAGTAGGAGATCACGCTGGTCTATAGACCTATGATGCAGTAGGAGATCACCCTGGTCTATAGACCTATGATACAGTAGGAGATCACCCTGGTCTATAGACCTATGATACAGTAGGAGATCACCCTGGTCTATAGACCTATGATGCAGTAGGAGATCACCCTGGTCTATAGACCTATGATACAGTAGGAGATCACGCTGGTCTATAGACCTATGATGCAGTAGGAGATCACCCTGGTCTATAGACCTATGATACAGTAGGAGATCACCCTGGTCTATAGACCTATGATGCAGTAGGAGATCACCCTGGTCTATAGACCTATGATACAGTAGGAGATCACCCTGGTCTATAGACCTATGATACAGTAGGAGATCACCCTGGTCTATAGACCTATGATACAGTAGGAGATCATTCTGGTCTATAGACCTATGATACAGTAGGAGATCACCCTGGTCTATAGACCTATGATACAGTAGGAGATCACCCTGGTCTATAGACCTATGATACAGTAGGAGATCACCCTGGTCTATAGACCTATGATACAGTAGGAGATCACGCTGGTCTATAGACCTATGATATAGTAGGAGATCACCCTGGTCCATAGACCTATGATACAGTAGGAGATCACCCTGGTCTATAGACCTATGATACAGTAGGAGATCACCCTGGTCTATAGACCTATGATACAGTAGGAGATCACGCTGGTCTATAGACCTATGATACAGTACACTCTTAGAATAAAGGGTTCCAAACAGGTCCTCCGTCTGTCCCCATAGGAGATTATTTTGGGTTCCTGGAACAGAACACTCTGTGGAAAGGGTTCTTCATGGAAGCCAAAAGGTACCAAAAAGGGTTCTACAAAGGGTTAACCTATGGGGACAGCCAAAAAACCCTTTCCGATTCTAGATAGTGTAGGAGCGATCACCCTGGTGCACACAGATGGGCACAGAACGAATTCACCCCATGCATCTAATTAATATCAAAAACATTTTAAGGAGAGTATGCCTATTATAACACTGTCCACCAGAAAATCATCAACTATATGAATACACATAACAATATCATCAACTATATGAATACACATAACAATATCATCAACTATATGAATACACACAACAATATCATCAACTATATGAATACACATAACAATATCATCAACTATATGAATACACATAACAATATCATCAACTATATGAATACACATAACAATATTATCAACTATATGAATACACATAACAATATCATCAACTATATGAATACACATAACAATATCATCAACTATATGAATACACATAACAATATCATCAACTATATGAATACACATAACAATCGTTGTCTTACCTTTTATCTCTCAATAGAAACAGAGTCTGCATGATCATTCGGTCATCGAAAGTTACTTTTATTTGCTCTGCTCATTTACATATCAGGTTCTGCCTGTTCTCTCTCCCTCCCTCTCTCTTTATAGCTCTTACAATGTGACTTGGCTTACATTCTACAACTGTCTGGAACTCTGAGGGAGGGATGTGACACCATTCTTAGTAGCTCCTCTCTCACCAGGGGTAGCAGCTCCTCTCTCACCAGGGGTAGCAGCTCCTCTCTCACCAGGGGTAGCAGCTCGTCTCTCTCACCAGGGGAAGCAGCTCCTCTCTCACCAGGGGTAGCAGCTCCTTTCTCTCACCAGGGGTAGCAGCTCCTCTCTCTCACCAGAGGTAGCAGCTCCTCTCTCACCAGGGGTAGCAGCTCCTCTCTCCCCAGGGGTAGCAGCTCCTCTCTCCCTAGGGGTAGCAGCTCCTCTCTCTCACCAGGGGTAGCAGCTCCTCTCTCTCACCAGGGGTAGCAGCTCCTCTCTCTCACCAGAGGTAGCAGCTCCTCTCTCACCAGGGGTAGCATCTCCTCTCTCCCCAGGGGTAGCAGCTCCTCTCTCTCACCAGAGGTAGCAGCTCCTCTCTCACCAGGGATAGCAGCTCCTCTCTCCCTAGGGGTAGCAGCTCCTCTCTCCCTAGGGGTAACAGCTCCTCTCACCAGGGGTAGCAGCTCGTCTCTCTCACCAGGGGTAGCAAGCTCCACTCTCTCACCAGGGGGAGCAGCTCCTCTCTCACCAGGGGTAGCAGCTCCTCTCTCCCCAGGGGTAGCAGCTCCTCTCTCCCCAGGGGTAGCAGCTCCACTCTCCCCAGGGGTAGTAGCTCCTCTCTCACCAGGGGTTGCAGCTCCTCTCTCACCAGGGGTAGCAGCTCCTCTCTCTCACCAGGGGTAGCAGTTCCTCTCTCCCCAGGGGTTGCAGCTCCTCTCTCCCTCGGGGTAGCAGCTCCTCTCTCCCTGGGGGTAGCAGCTCCTCTCTCACCAGGGGTAGCAGCTCCTCTCTCCCCAGGGGTAGCAGCTCCTCTCTCCCTAAGGGTAGCAGCTCCTCTCTCACCAGGGGTAGCAGCTCCTCTCTCCCCAGGGGTAGCAGCTCCTCTCTCCCTAAGGGTAGCAGCTCCTCTCTCCCCAGGGATAGCAGCTCCTCTCTCCCCAGGGGTAGCAGCTCCTCTCTCCCTAGGGGTAGCAGCTCCTCTCTCACCAGGGGTAGCAGCTCCCCTCTCTCACCAGGGGTAGCAGCTCCTCTCTCTCACCAGGGGTAGCAGCTCCTCTCTCTCACCAGGGGTAGCAGTTCCTCTCTCCCCAGGGGTTGCAGCTCCTCTCTCCCTCGGGGTAGCAGCTCCTCTCTCCCTGGGGGTAGCAGCTCCTCTCTCACCAGGGGTAGCAGCTCCTCTCTCTCACCAGGGGTAGCAGCTCCTCTCTCTCACCAGAGGTAGCATCTCCCCTCTCCCCAGGGGTAGCAGCTCCCCTCTCCCCAGGGGTAGCAGCTACTCTCTCCCCAGGGGTAGCAGCTCCTCTCTCACCAGGGGTAGCAGCTCCTCTCTCCCTAGGGGTAGCAGCTCCTCTCTCCCTAGGGGTAGAAGCTCCTCTCTCCACGGGGGTAGCAACTCCTCTCTCACCAGAGGTAGCTGCTCCTCTCTCCCCAGGGGTAGCAGCTCCTCTCTCTCACCAGAGGTAGCAGCTCCTCTCTCACCAGGGGTAGCAGCTCCTCTCTCCCCAGGGGTAGCAGCTCCTCTCTCCCTAAGGGTAGCAGCTCCTCTCTCCCCAGGGATAGCAGCTCCTCTCTCCCCAGGGGTAGCAGCTCCTCTCTCCCTAGGGGTAGCAGCTCCTCTCTCCCTGGGGGTAGCAGCTCCTCTCTCACCAGGGGTAGCAGCTCCTCTCTCTCACCAGGGGTAGCAGCTCCTCTCTCTCACCAGAGGTAGCAGCTCCTCTCTCACCAGGGGTAGCAGCTCCTCTCTCCCTAGGGGTAGCAGCTCCTCTCTCCCTAGGGGTAGCAGCTCCTCTCTCCCTGGGGGTAGCAGCTCCTCTCTCACCAGGGGTAGCAGCTCCTCTCTCCCCAGGGGTAGCAGCTCCTCTCTCCCCAGGGGTAGCAGCTCCTCTCTCTCACCAGGGGGAGCAGCTCCTCTCTCACCAGGGGTAGCAGCTCCTTTCTCCCTAGGGGTAGCAGCTCCTCTCTCCCCAGGGGTAGCAGCTCCTCTCTCCCCAGGGGTAGTAGCTCCTCTCTCACCAGGGGTAGCAGCTCCTCTCTCTCACCAGGGGTAGCAGCTCCTCTCTCTCACCAGGGGTAGCAGTTCCTCTCTCCCCAGGGGTTGCAGCTCCTCTCTCCCTCGGGGTAGCAGCTCCTCTCTCCCTGGGGGTAGCAGCTCCTCTCTCACCAGGGGTAGCAGCTCCTCTCTCTCACCAAAGGGTAGCAGCTCCTCTCTCTCACCAGAGGTAGCAGCTCCCCTCTCCCCAGGGGTAGCAGCTCCCCTCTCCCCAGGGGTAGCAGCTACTCTCTCCCCAAGGGTAGCAGCTCCTCTCTCCCCAGGGGTAGCAGCTCCTCTCTCACCAGGGGTAGCAGCTCCTCTCTCCCTAGGGGTAGCAGCTCCTCTCTCCCTAGGGGTAGCAGCTCCTCTCTCCCTGGGGGTAGCAGCTCCTCTCTCACCAGGGGTAGCTGCTCCTCTCTCCCCAGGGGTAGCAGCTCCTCTCTCTCACCAGAGGTAGCAGCTCCTCTCTCACCAGGGGTAGCAGCTCCTCTCTCCCCAGGGGTAGCAGCTCCTCTCTCCCTAAGGGTAGCAGCTCCTCTCTCCCCAGGGATAGCAGCTCCTCTCTCCCCAGGGGTAGCAGCTCCTCTCTCCCTAGGGGTAGCAGCTCCTCTCTCCCTGGGGGTAGCAGCTCCTCTCTCACCAGGGGTAGCAGCTCCTCTCTCTCACCAGAGGTAGCAGCTCCTCTCTCACCAGGGGTAGCAGCTCCTCTCTCCCTAGGGTAGCAGCTCCCTCTCCCTAGGGGTAGCAGCTCCTCTCTCCCTGGGGGTAGCAGCTCCTCTCTCACCAGGGGTAGCTGCTCCTCTCTCCCCAGGGGTAGCAGCTCCTCTCTCTCACCAGAGGTAGCAGCTCCTCTCTCACCAGGGGTAGCAGCTCCTCTCCCCCCGGGGGTAGCAGCTCCTCTCTCCCCAGGGGTAGCAGCTCGTCTCTCACCAGGGGTAGCAGCTCCTCTCTCACCAGGGGTAGCAGCTCGTCTCTCTCACCAGGGGTAGCAGCTCGTCTCTCTCACCAGGGTAGCAGCTCCTCTCTCACCAGGGGTAGCAGCTCCTCTCTCACCAGGGGTAGCAGCTCCTCTCTCACCAGGGGTAGCAGCTCCTCTCTCACCAGGGGTAGCAGCTCGTCTCTCTCACCAGGGGTAGCAGCTCCTCTCTCACCAGGGGTAGCAGCTCATCTCTCTCACCAGGGGTAGCAGCTCGTCTCTCTCACCAGGGGTAGCAGCTCGTCTCTCTCACCAGGGGTAGCAGCTCCTCTCTCACCAGGGGTAGCAGCTCCTCTCTCCCTAGGGGTAGCAGCTCCTCTCTCACCAGGGGTAGCAGCTCCTCTCTCTCACCAGGGGTAGCAGCTCCTCTCTCTTACATTTACATTTACATTTAAGTCATTTAGCAGACGCTCTTATCCAGAGCGACTTACAAATTGGTGAATTCACCTTCTGACATCCAGTGGAACAGCCACTTTACAATAGTGCATCTAAATCATTTAAGGGGGGTGAGAAGGATTACTTATCCTATCCTAGGTATTCCTTGAAGAGGTGGGGTTTCAGGTGTCTCCGGAAGGTGGTGATTGACTCCGCTGTCCTGGCGTCGTGAGGGAGTTTGTTCCACCATTGGGGGGCCAGAGCAGCGAACAGTTTTGACTGGGCTGAGCGGGAACTGTACTTCCTCAGTGGTAGGGAGGCGAGCAGGCCAGAGGTGGATGAACGCAGTGCCCTTGTTTGGGTGTAGGGCCTGATCAGAGCCTGGAGGTACTGCGGTGCCGTTCCCCTCACAGCTCCGTAGGCAAGCACCATGGTCTTGTAGCGGATGCGAGCTTCAACTGGAAGCCAGTGGAGAGAGCGGAGGAGCGGGGTGACGTGAGAGAACTTGGGAAGGTTGAACACCAGACGGGCTGCGGCGTTCTGGATGAGTTGTAGGGGTTTAATGGCACAGGCAGGGAGCCCAGCCAACAGCGAGTTGCAGTAATCCAGACGGGAGATGACAAGTGCCTGGATTAGGACCTGCGCCGCTTCCTGTGTGAGGCAGGGTCGTACTCTGCGGATGTTGTAGAGCATGAACCTACAGGAACGGGCCACCGCCATGATGTTGGTTGAGAACGACAGGGTGTTGTCCAGGATCACGCCAAGGTTCTTAGCGCTCTGGGAGGAGGACACAATGGAGTTGTCAACCGTGATGGCGAGATCATGGAACGGGCAGTCCTTCCCCGGGAGGAAGAGCAGCTCCGTCTTGCCGAGGTTCAGCTTGAGGTGGTGATCCGTCATCCACACTGATATGTCTGCCAGACATGCAGAGATGCGATTCGCCACCTGGTCATCAGAAGGGGGAAAGGAGAAGATTAATTGTGTGTCGTCTGCATAGCAATGATAGGAGAGACCATGTGAGGTTATGACAGAGCCAAGTGACTTGGTGTATAGCGAGAATAGGAGAGGGCCTAGAACAGAGCCCTGGGGGACACCAGTGGTGAGAGCGCGTGGCGAGGAGACAGATTCTCGCCACGCCACCTGGTAGGAGCGACCTGTCAGGTAGGACGCAATCCAAGCGTGGGCCGCGCCGGAGATGCCCAACTCGGAGAGGGTGGAGAGGAGGATCTGATGGTTCACAGTATCGAAGATGAGAGGTAGCATCTCCCCTCTCCCCAGGGGTAGCAGCTCCCCTCTCCCCAGGGGTAGCAGCTACTCTCTCCCCAGGGGTAGCAGCTCCTCTCTCACCAGGGGTAGCAGCTCCTCTCTCCCTAGGGGTAGCAGCTCCTCTCTCCCTGGGGGTAGCAGCTCATCTCTCACCAGGGGTACCAGCTCCTCTCTCCCCAGGGGTAGCAGCTCCTCTCTCTCACCAGGGGGAGCAGCTCCTCTCTCACCAGGGGTAGCAGCTCCTTTCTCCCTAGGGGTAGCAGCTCCTCTCTCCCCAGGGGTAGCAGCTCCTCTCTCCCCAGGGGTAGTAGCTCCTCTCTCACCAGGGGTAGCAGCTCCTCTCTCTCACCAGGGGTAGCAGCTCCTCTCTCTCACCAGGGGTAGCAGTTCCTCTCTCCCCAGGGGTTGCAGCTCCTCTCTCCCTCGGGGTAGCAGCTCCTCTCTCCCTGGGGGTAGCAGCTACTCTCTCCCCAGGGGTAGCAGCTCCTCTCTCACCAGGGGTAGCAGCTCCTCTCTCCCTAGGGGTAGCAGCTCCTCTCTCCCTGGGGGTAGCAGCTCATCTCTCACCAGGGGTACCAGCTCCTCTCTCCCCAGGGGTAGCAGCTCCTCTCTCTCACCAGGGGGAGCAGCTCCTCTCTCACCAGGGGTAGCAGCTCCTTTCTCCCTAGGGGTAGCAGCTCCTCTCTCCCCAGGGGTAGCAGCTCCTCTCTCCCCAGGGGTAGTAGCTCCTCTCTCACCAGGGGTAGCAGCTCCTCTCTCTCACCAGGGGTAGCAGCTCCTCTCTCTCACCAGGGGTAGCAGTTCCTCTCTCCCCAGGGGTTGCAGCTCCTCTCTCCCTCGGGGTAGCAGCTCCTCTCTCCCTGGGGGTAGCAGCTCCTCTCTCACCAGGGGTAGCAGCTCCTCTCTCCTTGGGGGTAGCAGCTCCTCTCTCCCTAGGGGTAGCAGCTCCTCTCTCTCACCAGGGGTAGCAGCTCCTCTCTCACCAGGGGTAGCTGTTCCTCTCTCCCCAGGGGTAGCAGCTCCTCTCTCTCAGCAGGGGTAGCAGCTCCTCTCTCCCCAGGGGTAGCAGCTCCTCTCTCCCCAGGGGTAGCAGCTCGTCTCTCTCACCAGGGGTAGCAGCTCGTCTCTCTCACCAGGGGTAGCAGCTCCTCTCTCACCAGGGGTAGCAGCTCCTCTCTCACCAGGGGTAGCAGCTCCTCTCTCCCTGGGGGTAGCAGCTCCTCTCTCACCAGGGGTAGCAGCTCCTCTCTCTCTCCAGGGGTAGCAGCTCCTCTCTCTCACCAGAGGTAGCAGCTCCTCTCTCACCAGGGGTAGCAGCTCCTCTCTCCCTAGGGGTAGCAGCTCCTCTCTCCCTAGGGGTAGCAGCTCCTCTCTCCTTGGGGGTAGCAGCTCCTCTCTCCCTAGGGGTAGCAGCTCCTCTCTCTCACCAGGGGTAGCAGCTCCTCTCTCTCACCAGGGGTAGCAGCTCCTCTCTCACCAGAGGTAGCAGCTCCTCTCTCACCAGGGGTAGCATCTCCTCTCTCCCCAGGGGTAGCAGCTCCTCTCTCTCACCAGAGGTAGCAGCTCCTCTCTCACCAGGGGTAGCAGCTCCTCTCTCCCTAGGGGTAGCAGCTCCTCTCTCCCTAGGGGTAACAGCTCCTCTCTCACCAGGGGTAGCAGCTCGTCTCTCTCACCAGGGGTAGCAAGCTCCACTCTCTCACCAGGGGGAGCAGCTCCTCTCTCACCAGGGGTAGCAGCTCCTTTCTCCCTAGGGGTAGCAGCTCCTCTCTCCCCAGGGGTAGCAGCTCCACTCTCCCCAGGGGTAGTAGCTCCTCTCTCACCAGGGGTAGCAGCTCCTTTCTCTCACCAGGGGTAGCAGCTCCTCTCTCTCACCAGAGGTAGCATCTCCCCTCTCCCCAGGGGTAGCAGCTCCCCTCTCCCCAGGGGTAGCAGCTACTCTCTCCCCAGGGGTAGCAGCTCCTCTCTCACCAGGGGTAGCAGCTCCTCTCTCCCTAGGGGTAGCAGCTCCTCTCTCCCTAGGGGTAACAGCTCCTCTCTCACCAGGGGTAGCAGCTCGTCTCTCTCACCAGGGGTAGCAAGCTCCACTCTCTCACCAGGGGGAGCAGCTCCTCTCTCACCAGGGGTAGCAGCTCCTTTCTCCCTAGGGGTAGCAGCTCCTCTCTCCCCAGGGGTAGCAGCTCCACTCTCCCCAGGGGTAGTAGCTCCTCTCTCACCAGGGGTAGCAGCTCCTCTCTCTCACCAGGGGTAGCAGCTCCTCTCTCTCACCAGGGGTAGCAGCTCCTCTCTCTCACCAGGGGTAGCAGTTCCTCTCTCCCCAGGGGTTGCAGCTCCTCTCTCCCTCGGGGTAGCAGCTCCTCTCTCCCTGGGGGTAGCAGCTCCTCTCTCACCAGGGGTAGCAGCTCCTCTCTCTCACCAGGGGTAGCAGCTCCTCTCTCTCACCAGAGGTAGCATCTCCCCTCTCCCCAGGGGTAGCAGCTCCCCTCTCCCCAGGGGTAGCAGCTACACTCTCCCCAGGGGTAGCAGCTCCTCTCTCACCAGGGGTAGCAGCTCCTCTCTCCCTAGGGGTAGCAGCTCCTCTCTCCCTAGGGGTAGAAGCTCCCTCTCTCCACGGGGGTAGCAACTCCTCTCTCACCAGAGGTAGCTGCTCCTCTCTCCCCAGGGGTAGCAGCTCCTCTCTCTCACCAGGGGTAGCAGCTCCTCTCTCACCAGGGGTAGCAGCTCCTCTCTCCCCAGGGGTAGCAGCTCCTCTCTCCCTAAGGGTAGCAGCTCCTCTCTCCCCAGGGATAGCAGCTCCTCTCTCCCCAGGGGTAGCAGCTCCTCTCTCCCTAGGGGTAGCAGCTCCTCTCTCCCTGGGGGTAGCAGCTCCTCTCTCACCAGGGGTAGCAGCTCCTCTCTCTCAACAGGGGTAGCAGCTCCTCTCTCTCATCAGAGGTAGCAGCTCCTCTCTCACCAAGGGTAGCAGCTCCTCTCTCCCTAGGGGTAGCAGCTCCTCTCTCCCCAGGGGTAGCAGCTCCTCTCTCCCCAGGGGTAGTAGCTCCTCTCTCACCAGGGGTAGCAGCTCCTCTCTCTCACCAGGGTTAGCAGCTCCTCTCTCTCACCAGGGGTAGCAGTTCCTCTCTCCCCAGGGGTTGCAGCTCCTCTCTCCCTCGGGGTAGCAGCTCCTCTCTCCCTGGGGGTAGCAGCTCCTCTCTCACCAGGGGTAGCAGCTCCTCTCTCTCACCAAAGGGTAGCAGCTCCTCTCTCTCACCAGAGGTAGCAGCTCCCCTCTCCCCAGGGGTAGCAGCTCCCCTCTCCCCAGGGGTAGCAGCTACTCTCTCCCCAGGGGTAGCAGCTCCTCTCTCCCCAGGGGTAGCAGCTCCTCTCACCAGGGGTAGCAGCTCCTCTCTCCCTAGGGGTAGCAGCTCCTCTCTCCCTAGGGGTAGCAGCTCCTCTCTCCCTGGGGGTAGCAGCTCCTCTCTCACCAGGGGTAGCTGCTCCTCTCTCCCCAGGGGTAGCAGCTCCTCTCTCTCACCAGAGGTAGCAGCTCCTCTCTCACCAGGGGTAGCAGCTCCTCTCTCCCCAGGGGTAGCAGCTCCTCTCTCCCTAAGGGTAGCAGCTCCTCTCTCCCCAGGGATAGCAGCTCCTCTCTCCCCAGGGGTAGCAGCTCCTCTCTCCCTAGGGGTAGCAGCTCCTCTCTCCCTGGGGGTAGCAGCTCCTCTCTCTCTCCAGGGGTAGCAGCTCCTCTCTCTCACCAGAGGTAGCAGCTCCTCTCTGACCAGGGGTAGCAGCTCCTCTCTCCCTAGGGGTAACAGCTCCATTCTCCCTAGGGGTAGCAGCTCCTCTCTCCCTGGGGGTAGCAGCTCCTCTCTCACCAGGGGTAGCTGCTCCTCTCTCCCCAGGGGTAGCAGCTCCTCTCTCTCACCAGAGGTAGCAGCTCCTCTCTCACCAGGGGTAGCAGCTCCTCTCCCCCGGGGGTAGCAGCCCTCTCTCCCCAGGGGTAGCAGCTCGTCTCTCACCAGGGGTAGCAGCTCCTCTCTCACCAGGGGTAGCAGCTCGTCTCTCTCACCAGGGGTAGCAGCTCGTCTCTCTCACCAGGGGTAGCAGCTCCTCTCTCACCAGGGGTAGCAGCTCCTCTCACCAGGGGTAGCAGCTCCTCTCTCACCAGGGGTAGCAGCTCCTCTCTCCCCAGGGGTAGCAGCTCGTCTCTCTCACCAGGGGTAGCAGCTCCTCTCTCACCAGGGGTAGCAGCTCGTCTCTCTCACCAGGGGTAGCAGCTCGTCTCTCTCACCAGGGGTAGCAGCTCGTCTCTCTCACCAGGGGTAGCAGCTCCTCTCTCCCCAGGGGTTGCAGCTCCTCTCTCCCTCGGGGTAGCAGCTCCTCTCTCCCTGGGGGTAGCAGCTCCTCTCTCACCAGGGGTAGCAGCTCCTCTCTCTCACCAAAGGGTAGCAGCTCCTCTCTCTCACCAGAGGTAGCAGCTCCCCTCTCCCCAGGGGTAGCAGCTCCCCTCTCCCCAGGGGTAGCAGCTACTCTCTCTCCAGGGGTAGCAGCTCCTCTCTCCCCAGGGGTAGCAGCTCCTCTCTCACCAGGGGTAGCAGCTCCTCTCTCCCTAGGGGTAGCAGCTCCTCTCTCCCTAGGGGTAGCAGCTCCTCTCTCCCTGGGGGTAGCAGCTCCTCTCTCACCAGGGGTAGCAGCTCCTTTCTCCCTAGGGGTAGCAGCTCCTCTCTCCCCAGGGGTAGCAGCTCCTCTCTCCGCAGGGGTAGTAGCTCCTCTCTCACCAGGGGTAGCAGCTCCTCTCTCTCACCAGGGGTAGCAGCTCCTCTCTCTCACCAGGGGTAGCAGTTCCTCTCTCCCCAGGGGTTGCAGCTCCTCTCTCCCCCGGGGTAGCAGCTCCTCTCTCCCTGGGGGTAGCAGCTCCTCTCTCACCAGGGGTAGCAGCTCCTCTCTCTCACCAGGGGTAGCAGCTCCTCTCTCTCACCAGAGGTAGCAGCTCCTCTCTCACCAGGGGTAGCAGCTCCTCTCTCACCAGGGGTAGCTGTTCCTCTCTCCCCAGGGGTAGCAGCTCCTCTCTCTCAGCAGAGGTAGCAGCTCCTCTCTCACCAGGGGTAGCAGCTCCTCTCTCCCCAGGGGTAGCAGCTCCTCTCTCCCCAGGGGTAGCAGCTCGTCTCTCTCACCAGGGGTAGCAGCTCGTCTCTCTCACCAGGGGTAGCAGCTCCTCTCTCACCAGGGGTAGCAGCTCCTCTCTCACCAGGGGTAGCAGCTCCTCTCTCCCTGGGGGTAGCAGCTCCTCTCTCACCAGGGTTAGCAGCTCCTCTCTCTCTCCAGGGGTAGCAGCTCCTCTCTCTCACCAGAGGTAGCAGCTCCTCTCTCACCAGGGGTAGCAGCTCCTCTCTCCCTAGGGGTAGCAGCTCCTCTCTCCCTAGGGGTAGCAGCTCCTCTCTCCCTGGGGGTAGCAGCTCCTCTCTCACCAGGGGTAGCTGCTTCTCTCTCCCCAGGGGTAGCAGCTCCTCTCTCTCACCAGAGGTAGCAGCTCCTCTCTCACCAAGGGTAGCAGCTCCTCTCTCCCCAGGGTTGCAGCTCCTCTCTCCCCAGGGGTAGCAGCTCGTCTCTCTCACCAGGGGTAGCAGCTCGTCTCTCTCACCAGGGGTAGCAGCTCCTCTCTCACCAGGGGTAGCAGCTCCTCTCTCACCAGGGGTAGCAGCTCCTCTCTCACCAGGGGTAGCAGCTCCTCTCTCACCAGGGGTAGCAGCTCGTCTCTCTCACCAGGGGTAGCAGCTCCTCTCTCACCAGGGGTAGCAGCTCGTCTCTCTCACCAGGGGTAGCAGCTCGTCTCTCTCACCAGGGGTAGCAGCTCCTCTCTCACCAGGGGTAGTAGCTCCTCTCTCACCAGGGGTAGTAGCTCCTCTCTCCCTAGGGGTAGCAGCTCCTCTCTCCCCAGGAGAGTACCACTGTTGAAATGCATGTTAGATGTCCTGGTGAAACCACACTTTAGGATTGGAATGCCTCAGTTCGATGTCCTGTTGAAACTACACTTTAGGATTGGAATGCCTCAGTTCGATGTCCTGGTGAAACTACACTTTAGGATTGGAATGCCTCAGTTAGATGTCCTGGTGAAACTACACTTTAGGATTGGAATGCCTCAGTTCGATGTCCTGGTGAAACTACACTTTAGGATTGGAATGCCTCAGTTAGATGTCCTGGTGAAACTACACTTTAGGATTGGAATGCCTCAGTTCGATGTCCTGGTGAAACTACACTTTAGGATTGGAATGCCTCAGTTCGATGTCCTGGTGAAACTACACTTTAGGATTGGAATGCCTCAGTTCGATGTCCTGGTGAAACTACACTTTAGGATTGGAATGCCTCAGTTCGATGTCCTGGTGAAACTACACTTTAGGATTGGCTTTACTCAAGTTGGTATCAATCACAACTAAAGTTGCCAAATAACTGTTTTCAAATGATCACTTTTATGCTGAACATAGACACTTCATATGCCCACTCACTCTGGAATGAGAAAAATATAATTTTTATTTCATTCAGCTGAATTCAATTATATTATTCCTAAAATAAAATCATATAATATAAAATCATGGCCCATCTGGTCTGCTCAATTATCAAGCCTACATCCTATGACATGGAGCATAGCCAGATAACATACAGTATCTAGTCTACCAAATGAACAAGCCTACAGTCTATAGCATACCCAGATAACATACAGTATCTAGTCAGCTAAATGAACAAGCCTACAGTCTATATCATAGCCAGATAACATACAGTATCTTGTCTGCTAAATTAACAAGCCTACAGTCTATAGCTTACCCAGATAACATACAGTATCTAGTCTACTAAATGAACAAGCCTACAGTCTATAGCATAGCCAGATAACATACAGTATCTAGTCAGCTAAATGAACAAGCCTACAGTCTATAGCATAGCCAGATAACATACAGTATCTAGTCTACTAAATGTACAAGTCTATAGCACAGCCAGATAACATACAGTATCTAGTCAGCTAAATGAACAAGCCTACAGTCTATATCATAGCCAGATAACATACAGTATCTTGTCTGCTAAATTAACAAGCCTACAGTCTATAGCATAGCCAGATAACATACAGTATCTTGTCTGCTAATTGAACAAGCCTACAGTCTATAGCATAGCCAGATAACATACAGTATCTTGTCTGCTAAATTAACAAGCCTACAGTCTATTGCATAGAGCATAGCCAGATAACATAAAGTAGGCGACTCATATTCTGTTAACCTGAAATACATTTTCTTCATATCATGTTGTTTTAGATCTGCCTAAAATAAATTATGGATTTATTGTGATGGTGAATATTAACTTTAGACTTTTTGAATGCAGATGTTCCAAAGGTGGTCATCAGCAGTTTGTATGAGGCTTGTAGACAGTGGTTTGTATGAGGCTTGTAGACAGTGGTTTGTATGAGGCTTGTAGACAGTGGTTTGTATGAGGCTTGTAGACAGTGGTTTGTATGAGGCTTGTAGACAGTGGAGGCCTGGAGTTGCTGAATGTGAATGTGGGTCTCCAACGTCATGACAGCTCTAGGTCTGTGTCTGGGTCTCCTACATCATGACAGCTCTAGGTCTGTGTCTGGATCTCCTACATCATGACAGCTCTAGGTCTGTGTCTGGGTCCCCTACATCATGACAGCTCTAGGTCTATGTCTGGGTCTCCTACATCATGACCTCCACAGCTCCAGGGCTGTGTCTGGGTCGCCTACATCATGACCTCCAGAGCTCTAGGTCTGTGTCTAGGTCTCCTACATCATGACCTCCACAGCTCTAGGTCTGTGTCTGGGTCTCCTACATCATGACCTCCAGAGCTCTAGGTCTGTGTCTGGGTCTCCTACATCATGACCTCCAGAGCTCTAGGTCTGTGTCTGGGTCTCCTACATCATGAAAACTCTAGGTCTGTGTATGGGTCTCCTACATCATGACAGCTCTAGGTCTGTGTCTGGGTCTCCTACATCATGACAGCTCTTGGTCTGTGTCTGGGTCTCCTACATCATGACCTCCACAGCTCTAGGTCTGTGTCTGGGTCTAGTACATTATGACAGCTCTAGGTCTGTGTCTGGGTCTCCTACATCATGACAGCTCTTGGTCTGTGTCTGGTTCTCCTACATCATGACCTCCACAGCTCTAGGTCTGTGTCTGGGTCTCCTACATCATGACCTCCAGAGCTCTAGGTCTGTGTCTGGGTCTCCTACATCATGACCTCCAGAGCTCTAGGTCTGTGTCTGGGTCTCCTACATCATGACAACTCTAGGTCTGTGTATGGGTCTCCTACATCATGACAGCTCTATGTCTGTGTCTGGGTCTCCTACATCATGACAGCTCTTGGTCTGTGTCTGGGTCTCCTACATCATGACAGCTCTTGGTCTGTGTCTGGGTCTCCTACATCATGACCTCCACAGCTCTAGGTCTGTGTCTGGGTCTATTACATTATGACAGCTCTTGGTCTGTGTCTAGGTCTCCTACATCATGACAGCTCTTGGTCTGTGTCTGGTTCTCCTACATCATGACCTCCACAGCTCTAGATCTGTGTCTGGGTCTCCAACATCATGACAGCTCTAGGTCTGTGTCTAGGTCTCCTACATCATGACAGCTCTAGGTCTGTGTATGTTCTCCTACATCATGACAGCTCTAGGTCTGTGTATGTTCTCCTACATCATGACAGCTCTAGGTCTGTGTATGTTCTCCTACATCATGACAGCTCTAGGTCTGTGTCTGGGTCTCCAACATCATGACAGCTCTAGGTCTGTGTATGTTCTCCTACATCATGACAGCTCTAGGTCTGTGTCTGGGTCTCCAACATCATGACAGCTCTAGGTCTGTGTATGTTCTCCTACATCATGACAGCTCTAGGTCTGTGTATGTTCTCCTACATCATGACAGCTCTAGGTCTGTGTCTGGGTCTCCAACATCATGACAGCTCTAGGTCTGTGTATGTTCTCCTACATCATGACAGCTCTAGGTCTGTGTCTGGGTCTCCAACATCATGACAGCTATAGGTCTGTGTATGTTCTCCTACATCATGACAGCTCTAGGTCTGTGTCTGGGTCTCCAACATCATGACAGCTCTAGGTCTGTGTCTGGGTCTCCAACATCATGACAGCTCTATGTCTGTGTCTGGGTCTCCTACATCATGACAGCTCTAGGTCTGTGTATGGGTCTCCTACATCATGACAGCTCTAGGTCTGTGTCTGGGTCTCCTACATCATCATCTTCCCTGCACAATCTAACCACAAATCTGTTGTTCTTTTCCCCTCCGTTCCTGGCTGCCCTCCCTCTTCCCTTCTCAGTTCAAGTTTGTTTATTATATACACATGATATACACTGTGTACAAAACATTAGGAAAACCTGTTTTTCCATGACAGACTGACCAGGTGAATCCAGGTGAAAGCTATGATCGCTTATAGATGTCACCTAGAGCTGTGTCGGTCAGACCATTTTGTCAGCCGGTGATTGTCATGCAGACTGACAGTCTCATGGTAATTGACCCTTAATTAACATCAATTCATTTAGCATGTCCTGGATTCCACGCAGAGACTACAAGCCACTGATACAGACCTTTGGAACATCTACATTTGAAAAGTCTAATAAATCCATGTAATATATTCTAACACCATCACAATAACTATATTATTTATTTTAGACAGGTACAAAGAAACATGGCATTAAGAAAATCTAGCCTCTTTCTGAAGAACACACTAAGAATCCAGGCTGTTTCACAACTGGCCGTGACTGGGAGTCCCATAGGGCGGTGCACAATTGGCCCAGCGTCATCCAGGTTTGACCCGGGGTAGGCCTTCATTCTTAATACGAACTTGTTCTTAACTGACGTGGCTAGTTAAATAAAGGTTCAATAAAATAATAATAATAATAATAATAATTAGGGGTTTAATTTGGTAAGTTGAAATGTAAAAAAGATTCTTACACAAACCTTTTCATCTTTAGAGTTCCTCTGGGAACCTTTACTAATCAATGGGTTCCTATTTTAACCTTTACTAATCAATGGGTTCCTATTTTAACCTTTACTAATCAATGGGTTCCTATTTTAACCTTTACTAATCAATGGGTTCATATTTTAACCTTTACTAATCAATGGGTTCCTATTTTAACCTTTACTAATCAATGGGTTCATATTTTAACCTTTACTAATCAATGGGTTCCTATTTTAACCTTTACTAATCAATGGGTTCATATTTTAACCTTTACTAATCAATGGGTTCCTATTTTAACCTTTACTAATCAATGGGTTCCTCCTATTTTAACCTTTACTAATCAATGGGTTCATATTTTAACCTTTACTAATCAATGGGTTCCTATTTTAACCTTTACTAATCAATGGGTTCCTATTTTAACCTTTACTAATCAATGGGTTCCTATTTTAACCTTTACTAATCAACGGGTTCCTATTTTAACCTTTACTAATCAATGGGTTCCTATTTTAACCTTTACTAATCAATGGCTTCATATTTTAACCTTTACTAATCAATGGGTTCATATTTTAACCTTTACTAATCAATGGGTTCATATTTTAACCTTTACTAATCAATGGGTTCATATTTTAACCTTTACTAATCAATGGGTTCCTATTTTAACCTTTACTAATCAATGGGTTCCTATTTTAACCTTTACTAATCAATGGGTTCATATTTTAACCTTTACTAATCAATGGGTTCCTATTTTAACCTTTACTAATCAATGGGTTCCTATTTTAACCTTTACTAATCAATGGGTTCCTATTTTAACCTTTACTAATCAATGGGTTCCTATTTTAACCTTTACTAATCAACGGGTTCCTATTTTAACCTTTACTAATCAAAGGGTTCCTATTTTAACCTTTACTAATCAATGGGTTCATATTTGAACCTTTACTAATCAATGGGTTCATATTTTAACCTTTACTAATCAATGGGTTCCTATTTTAACCTTTACTAATCAATGGGTTCCTATTTTAACCTTTACTAATCAATGGGTTCCTATTTTAACCTTTACTAATCAATGGGTTCCTATTTTAACCTTTACTAATCAATGGCTTCATATTTTAACCTTTACTAATCAATGGGTTCATATTTTAACCTTTACTAATCAATGGGTTCATATTTTAACCTTTACTAATCAATGGGTTCATATTTTAACCTTTACTAATCAATGGGTTCCTATTTTAACCTTTACTAATCAATGGGTTCCTATTTTAACCTTTACTAATCAATGGGTTCCTATTTTAACCTTTACTAATCAATGGGTTCCTATTTTAACCTTTACTAATCAATGGGTTCCTATTTTAACCTTTACTAATCAATGGGTTCCTATTTTAACCTTTACTAATCAATGGGTTCCTATTTTAACCTTTACTAATCAATGGGTTCCTATTTTAACCTTTACTAATCAATGGGTTCATATTTTAACCTTTACTAATCAATGGGTTCCTATTTTAACCTTTACTAATCAATGGGTTCCTATTTTAACCTTTACTAATCAATGGGTTCCTATTTTAACCTTTACTAATCAATGGGTTCATATTTTAACCTTTACTAATCAATGGGTTCATATTTTAACCTTTACTAATCAATGGATTCCTATTTTAACCTTTACTAATCAATGGATTCCTATTTTAACCTTTACTAATCAATGGGTTCATATTTTAACCTTTACTAATCAATGGGTTCCTCCTATTTTAACCTTTACTAATCAATGGGTTCCTCCTATTTTAACCTTTACTAATCAATGGGTTCATATTTTAACCTTTACTAATCAATGGGTTCATATTTTAACCTTTACTAATCAATGGGTTCATATTTTAACCTTTACTAATCAATGGGTTCATATTTTAACCTTTACTAATCAATGGGTTCCTATTTTAACCTTTACTAATCAATGGGTTCCTATTTTAACCTTTACTAATCAATGGGTTCATATTTTAACCTTTACTAATCAATGGGTTCCTCCTATTTTAACCTTTACTAATCAATGGGTTCCTCCTATTTTAACCTTTACTAATCAATGGGTTCATATTTTAACCTTTACTAATCAATGGGTTCCTATTTTAACCTTTACTAATCAATGGGTTCATATTTGAACCTTTACTAATCAATGGGTTCCTATTATAACCTTTACTAATCAATGGGTTCCTATTTTAACCTTTACTAATCAATGGGTTCCTATTTTAACCTTTACTAATCAATGGGTTCCTATTTTAACCTTTACTAATCAATGGGTTCATATTTTAACCTTTACTAATCAATGGGTTCCTCCTATTTTAACCTTTACTAATCAATGGGTGCATATTTTAACCTTTACTAATCAATGGGTTCATATTTTAACCTTTACTAATCAATGGGTTCCTATTTTAACCTTTACTAATCAATGGGTTCCTATTTTAACCTTTACTAATCAATGGGTTCATATTTTAACCTTTACTAATCAATGGGTTCATATTTTAACCTTTACTAATCAATGTGTTCCTCCTATTTTAACCTTTATTAATCAATGGGTTCATATTTTAACCTTTACTAATCAATGGGTTCCTATTTTAACCTTAACTAATCAATGGGTTCCTATTTTAACCTTTACTAATCAATGGTTTCATATTTTAACCTTAACTAATCAATGGTTTCCTATTTTAACCTTTACTAATCAATGGTTTCATATTTTAACCTTAACTAATCAATGGGTTCCTATTTTAACCTTTACTAATCAATGGTTTCATATTTGAACCTTTCTTATCATAAATGGTTCTCGGAAAAGGAGGAACTTCAATATGCTGGCGCCCTCTTATTATCAATAGCGTCTGCATGACTACAACCACCCACATCAACATTGCATTCTAGAGTCTCTGAATAGCTACTACCACCCACATAAAAAACCCATTCCAGGACAGACTGGTAGCTATACAACAACACTTGCTGGAAAACAGTTTCTCGAAATTTACACAACAAACTCCTGCAAAGTGGTAGTCCCTGTTCTGCATTATTTAGGGAGAAAAACGTCAAGGAATGTTTTGCTAGCTAGCTGGCTAATTTTAACAGGATCCCCACCTGCTGTATGGGGACAGGACCCCCACCTGCTGTATGGGGACAGGACCCCCATCTTCCAGGCCCCTGACTGGGTTTGATTTAAGTAAAAGACAACATCCTTCGATCCCGCCGGTACTGTGTTCAATACATTATTTGTGTCAATAGTCAAGGTCAAGGTACTCAGTATTAAGTGAAACTACGTTCTGTGTAATATGTTCGTCCTGTGCAGTGCAGTCAAGATGAGCCATCCAAGATGTCCACCATCAGCACAAAGGTGTGTATACAGCCTTTCAATGATAAGACCTCCTAGCTGCTGTAAGGGGACAGCCTTTCAATGATAAGACCTCCTAGCTGCTGTAAGGGGACAGTCTTTCAATGATAAGACCCCCTAGCTGCTGTAGGGGGACAGCCTTTCAATGATAAGACCTCCTAGCTGCTGTAAGGGGACAGCCTTTCAATGATAAGACCTCCTAGCTGCTGTAAGGGGACAGTCTTTCAATGATAAGACCTCCTAGCTGCTGTAAGGGGACAGCCTTTCAATGATAAGACCCCCTAGCTGCTGTACGGGGACAGCCTTTCAATGATAAGACCTCCTAGCTGCTGTAAGGGGACAGTCTTTCAATGATAAGACCTCCTAGCTGCTGTAAGGGGACAGTCTTTCAATGATAAGACCCCCTAGCTGCTGTAGGGGGACAGCCTTTCAATGATAAGACCCCCTAGCTGCTGTACGGGGACAGCCTTTCAATGATAAGACCTCCTAGCATACCTTAAGGGAACATTTCGACAATCACCGTATAGTTAGTGAGAAAGTCCCTATTGGAACTGTACGGTCCCTTACTAGACGTCCGAAAACATTTTAGAAATTCGGGGACGGCGTCGGGCCGAGCGGTAGGGCCAGACCTACCGGAAGTCATCAAATGAACTTTGTCGGACATTCGGTTTTCGTTTAATAAAATAAACAAATTTTAGCCCATTTTTGCGCAATGCCGAAATATCCCACAAGAGGGCATAAGCAATCATATTGCTATTGGACAAAACATCACGAATCACGACGCGCCATATCTCGGAAACCGAAAATATTTCGAAGCCGAAACTTGGTGAGCGTAGGTTTGGCATTATGGGAAGATGGCCCCGAACAAGATGGCGTCTAGGCCTCAACGGTTTTTGAGTTATGGCCATATTTCTGGGATTAAAGGTCCAAAATGAAAATAGAGAAAAGATTTTTCACTTCACGTCAAAGTCAAGGAGCCTCCGGTGTCAATAAAAAAAAAAATCGGCCATTTATCTATCGTCATTTACGAGAAATCGTACGTTGACCAGATCGTGATGTTCAGATATAGGTGTTTTTTTTTTTTTTTTTCAACGGTTACAGATCCAGTTGCAGGGTGTTCATACGAGTATTTTTAAAATGTGCTGCGGAGCTCTGCGACATTTCTGTGATTTTCTATGATTTTCTGAAATAACACACACTCACTAAACCCTCCGTAAATAACTCAGTTCTTAACGTAAAGACTTAAAACTCAGGATTCTGTAAAGGCATACCCCAATGAGGATATGAGTTTATTTATAGCTTCCTGTGCCAACCGGAAGTGCCATAATTGGTGTCTCAGGGGCTGTTTGGAAGGGTTAAAAAAATCAGATCTGTCCAAAACTTCATATGTGTGATTAGACAACCCCCATGAACTGTAAATCAGTCATTTTTCCCAACAGATGTCAAAGAAAAGCTCTCACACACACACACAGCAAGGATGGAGTGACAAAGCGTGGCGTTTAAAGACACAGAGAGCAGGCAATGGCATAAACATAATCCCAAGGCCGTGCCGAGTCCAACGAGGTGCCCCTCTTGACCGTAGCTCGCTCGGTCTGAGCGCAGCGACCATGAGAAAAATAGGCCCACAATGATGCCTGCACCACAATGTCATTGGATTTTGGGTGACAGCGCGGAACCGTTAGGTTTAGAAGGACAATTCAAACACAGGACTGTTCCTAAGGTCCTCCCGATCTGTGCAAGCCTAACCTTGACTGTGTGGCATTAACCTTTCACAGTTAAAAGAAGGTGTTTACAAAAAAACAGTGTGCATTGACTTCTCTCCCCATAGGAATACATTGCCTGCTCCCCTAAATACAACCTGGGGTCTTTATGGGTTATGAATGCTGTATGAACCTGTCTTCTATGACATTCCATCAGACCACTATGAGGTCTACCTGTGTCGATTCTAAGCTTCCTGGAGCAACCGGAAGTGGTTAGATTGACCCAAAAGGTATTTGCATGTACATCACCTCGAAAGGTGCCGAGGCCTCTGCATTATTCAACCCTGTGTAGATCAGTCAATTCTCAACTTAAAGACTTAAAACTCAGGATTCCCTAGGTTTCTATGTCAGTCAAGACATGTGTGTATTTATAGCTTCCTGTGCCAACCGGAAGTGCCATAATTGGTGACTCAGGGGCTGTTTGGAAGGGTTAAAAAAATCAGATCTGTCCAAAACTTCATATGTGTGATTAGACAACCCCCATGAACTGTAAATCAGTCATTTTTCCCAACAGATGTCAAAGAAAAGCTCTCACACACACACACAGCAAGGATGGAGTGACAAAGCGTGGCGTTTAAAGACACAGAGAGCAGGCAATGGCATAAACATAATCCCAAGGCCGTGCCGAGTCCAACGAGGTGCCCTCTTGACCGTAGCTCGCTCGGTCTGAGCGCAGCGACCATGAGAAAAATAGGCCCACAATGATGCCTGCACCACAATGTCATTGGATTTTGGGTGACAGCGGCGGAACCGTTAGGTTTAGAAGGACAATTCAAACACAGGACTGTTCCTAAGGTCCTCCCGATCTGTGCAAGCCTAACCTTGACTGTGTGGCATTAACCTTTCACAGTTAAAAGAAGGTGTTTACAAAAAAACAGTGTGCATTGACTTCTCTCCCCATAGGAATACATTGCCTGCTCCCCTAAATACAACCTGGGGTCTTTATGGGTTATGAATGCTGTATGAACCTGTCTTCTATGACATTCCATCAGACCACTATGAGGTCTACCTGTGTCGATTCTAAGCTTCCTGGAGCAACCGGAAGTGGTTAAATTGACCCAAAAGGTATTTGGATGTACATCACCTCGAAAGGTGCCGAGGCCTCTGCATTATTCAACCCTGTGTAGATCAGTCAATTCTCAACTTAAAGACTTAAAACTCAGGATTCCCTAGGTTTCTATGTCAGTCAAGACATGTGTGTATTTATAGCTTCCTGTGCCAACCGGAAGTGCCATAATTGGTGACTCAGGGGCTGTTTGGAAGGGTTAAAAAAATCAGATCTGTCCAAAACTTCATATGTGTGATTAGACAACCCCATGAACTGTAAATCAGTCATTTTTCCCATAAAAATTCAAAGGAAAAATAAATCACACAGATACACAACTTGGATGGAGGGACGTATTGGGGTGTGTAGAGACTGACAGTGCCTCCAATAGTTAGCTTTGTTCGAGCTAAAAAAGAACCGTCAGACCTAGAGTTCGAAACTTTAGAATCCTGTTCTAGACCTCAGGTAGATAGTGCGTGGTGAGTTACGGCGCTCTAGAATGTTCTCGGACCGAGAAACAGCGTCGAACATTTGCAATGACTTCAATTCATTTTGACCATTACGAAAATGGCGACATTTAGAAATGTCCCAGAGACACAAGACTAGGTGCATTGTGACCGTCTCGGCCCATAGAGACAGAACCCAACATCTCGGTCCGATAGCTCATTCAAGGACCCCGTAGCAAGGCATGGAAAAAAGTGGATTTTCAGCACCAATTAGGCTTTTACTCGGACACCAAATGACCTATCGAGCCGAAACTCGGGATTCGGGGTCGCCTCACATAGGACTACACATAATGTCCGAACTGGCCCCGCAGCTAGAAAGTAACTATGTGTTTTATGGTTTTTTAATGTTTTGTACCGAAGGCCTTGTGAATTTTGGGCCAGCTCTGAAGTATGTTATACTTGGCTCCTAAATGAGTTGGGAAAAGTGGGTTTGGTGTCAGTTTGTATCAGTTTGGTGTCAGAATGATATCAAATTGACTGATGGACTGTGACTTGCAGGTGACTCTTGTCCATTAGCAATATGTTTAAGCGGTGAGGTACCATCACCAAAAGCGACATTTTGAAATCAACCCAAACGAGCGATGGAGAGGTACCAGTATCACTGCCCAGACATCCCTATGTCATCGGGCCAGTCAATTTGGCATTCCTGCATGATTTTTATGGCATGACAAATTGGTGATGGTGACTGCCCAGTTAACCATATGGCAACTGCACAGTGACTTTGAAAGAGTGAGAAAAATCACCAAATGGACATTCTGAAATCAACCCTAACGAGTGATGGAGAGGTACCAGAATCACTGCCAAGCCATCCCGAGTTCATCGGGCCAGTCAATTTGGCATTCCTGCAAAAATTTTCAGTGACTTTGCAAAAGTAAGGAACATTTGCAATATGTTTTAACAGTGAGGTACCATCACCAAAAGCGACATTCTGAAATCAACCCAAGCGAGCCATGGAGAGGTACCAGTATCACTGCCCAGCCATCCCGAGGTCATCGGGCCAGTCAATTTGGCATTCCTGCAAAAATTTTCAGTGACTTTGCAAAAGTAAGGAACATTTGCAATATGTTTTAACAGTGAGGTACCATCACCAAAAGCGACATTCTGAAATCAACCCAAACGAGCCATGGAGAGGTACCAGTATCACTGCCCAGCCATCCCGAGGTCATCGGGCCAGTCAATTTGGCATTCCTGCAAAAATTTTCAGTGACTTTGCAAAAGTAAGGAACATTTGCAATATGTTTTAACAGTGAGGTACCATCACCAAAAGCGACATTCTGAAATCAACCCAAACGAGCCATGGAGAGGTACCAGTATCACTGCCCAGCCATCCCGAGGTCATCGGGCCAGTCAATTTGGCATTCCTGCACAAATTTTCAGTGACTTTGCAAAAGTAAGGAACATTTGCAATATGTTTTAACAGTGAGGTACCATCACCAAAAGCGACATTCTGAAATCAACCCAAACGAGCGATGGAGAGGTACCAGTATCACTGCCCAGACATCCCTATGTCATCGGGCCAGTCAATTTGGCATTCCTGCATGATTTTTATGGCATGACAAATTGGTGATGGTGACTGCCCAGTTAACCATATGGCAAATGCACAGTGACTTTGCAAAAGTGAGAAAACATGACCAAATGGACATGATGAAATCAACACAAACAATGGCATGACCATAGTGTCCAGACTGTGCCGAGTCCAACGAGGTGCCCCACTTGACCGTAGCTCGCTCGGTCTGAGCGCGGCGACCATGAGAAAAATAGGCCCAATATTAAGCCTTCACCAGTACGTCATTTGATTTTGGGTGACAGCGGCGGAACCGTTAGGTTTAGAAAGACAATTCAACCACAGGACTGTTCCTAAGGTCCTCCTGATCTGTCCAAGCCTATCCTTGACCGTGTGACATTAACCCTTCACAGTCAAAAGAAGGTGTTTACATAAAAACAGTGTTCATTGACTTCTCTCCCCATAGGAATATATTGGCTGCTCCACTAAATACAACCTGGAGTCTATATGGGTTATGAATGTTGTATGAACCTGTCTTTGGTACCAGTCCATCAGACCACTATAAGGTCTACCTGTGTCGATTCTAAGCTTCCTGGACCAACCGGAAGTGGTTCAAATCGCCCTAAAAGTGTATACCCATACACTGCCTGCAATTTGATGGACATATTGCATTGAACCCTGTGTAAATCAGTCAGTTTTCATGGTAAAGACTTAAAACTCAGGATTCTCTAATGGAATAGCCCAATGAGGATGTATGTTGAGTTACAGCTTCCTGTGCCAACCGGAAGTGCCATAATTGGTGACTCAGGGGCTGTTTGGAAGGGTTAAAAAAATCAGATCTGTCCAAAACTTCATATGTGTGATTAGACAACCCCCATGAACTGTAAATCAGTCATTTTCCCAACAGATGTCAAAGAAAAGCTCTCACACACACACACAGCAAGGATGGAGTGACAAAGCGTGGTGTTTAAAGACACAGAGAGCAGGCAATGGCATAAACATAATCCCAAGGCCGTGCCGAGTCCAACGAGGTGCCCCTCTTGACCGTAGCTCGCTCGGTCTGAGCGCAGCGACCATGAGAAAAATAGGCCCACAATGATGCCTGCACCACAATGTCATTGGATTTTTTGGGTGACAGCGGCGGAACCGTTAGGTTTAGAAGGACAATTCAAACACAGGACTGTTCCTAAGGTCCTCCCGATCTGTGCAAGCCTAACCTTGACTGTGTGGCATTAACCTTTCACAGTTAAAAGAAGGTGTTTACAAAAAAACAGTGTGCATTGACTTCTCTCCCCATAGGAATACATTGCCTGCTCCCCTAAATACAACCTGGGGTCTTTATGGGTTATGAATGCTGTATGAACCTGTCTTCTATGACATTCCATCAGACCACTATGAGGTCTACCTGTGTCGATTCTAAGCTTCCTGGAGCAACCGGAAGTGGTTAGATTGACCCAAAAGGTATTTGGATGTACATCACCTCGAAAGGTGCCGAGGCCTCTGCATTTTTCAACC